>NC_091745.1:60708127-60718127 GCF_043380555.1 Nothobranchius furzeri | reverse complement strand
GAGGATACATGCAGCTATCTGGAGGCTATTTTCCAGCTCAAGCCGGCCACTGATAATCAGGCAGCCTCGAAACTTGATCTGGGTGAAAAGTCATGTAGCAGAGCAAAGCTAACAATTATCACCCCAGGCCTCTTCTGGCAATGCCTCAACATCTCAGGGATGATAGTAGTTATGTATAAAACTAGCAGATCCAGACCAATAACACACAGGATTATCATTCAATCAGAAATTAGTACATGGAGGCTAACAGTTAGCATACAAGAACTAATAATGAGTATTCTCAGGCGAGAAGCTAACCCATTAGAGTAAAATGTCCGCAACATGATGCTAAAAAGTTAGCATGTAGAAACCGCAATGAAAAAGCTAATCAAATTAACCACAAAGTTTAAATCATAATATTTTATAATAATAGTCGACCAGCAAGAAACACCACCTAGCATTTCTAAGATGACATCACACAAACGGAAATATTGAACAGGAAATTAGCACCATGATGCTAACAGCTAACATGCTAACACCTGGGATTGTACATTCCATTGGCAGTAAATTGGCCAGGCTAACAATTTGGGACAATTGGACTTCCAAGGCAAATATTCAAAGACCTCAATTTTGTCAGCACACATCCATCCAATGTTCCATTAAACACATGATTTATTTTTCTGGTCTTGTTACTGATCACCTCAGTCTGTTATAAGATGGTTTATGATTGGTCAGCTCCATCCGGACCACAGCCTCCAGCTAAAAAGATGCCCTCAGCTCAGCTCTGATCCTATCAGTTTCAGGACACTATAATGTCTTCTTTCCTTCCTTTGGTCCTTTCTTCCTTCCTTCCACATTTGCCTACCTTCTTCCTCTCCTTCTTCTCATCTTTCTTGGTGAAGAGGGTGTGGACCCACCAGATCTTGGTGAACATGCTGCCGTAAGCAACGCTGAAGCCGAGGCCGAGGAGCCACAGGCGGAACTGCAGAGGAGGCAAAGATAGGCAAGGAAAAGGATTTCATTTTAAAACTGCTTTATTAGTGGAGCATAAAACACACACACACACACACACACACACACACACACACACACACACACACACACACACACACACACACACACACACACACACACACACACACACACACAGCTTCATCTGGAAGGAGCTCCTGCTCATATGAGTTCTTTCTGGCTAATTTCTATTCCCCCAAATGAAGCTGGCTGACACACTGGTAACATTTATGAACCTTGAATAAATACTGTATCTGTTAAATGAGTGAATTTATATTTTGAGGCAGTTATTTAGCTGCCAAAGCTTTGATCCAAAACCACCTCCAGGTGAGGAGGAGCGTCAGCACCCGGCAGTGGAGCAGGTGCAGGAACATGTGAGTCATAGGATCAGGTGTTAAAGGTGTTAGAGGTTCTGGTTGAGTCTTTAAGTTGGAGAAGGACCAGAAATCTGAGGATCCAGCTGTGCAGATAATACAATTTAAAACAAGTGGCTTAGAGAAGGGGGCGGGGCTATTGTAGGCAGAAGGAAGGGATGAAGGACTGAAGCAGGGAGATGGATTTGAGATGATGAAGTGAACGAGTGCAGAAGGTGAAATGGCAGAGGAAAGCGAGAGAGGAAGTATCTGGACAGGGACAAAGAGCTGAGGAACCACAGAAATGGAAATTTTCCTCCTCGTCTCTGTAACACAAAGGCTCAACATGGCTGACACAGACTTACTCCCACTCCTCATTAGGAGTCGGGAAGTCACAGTTGCAAAGCCGAGTCCCAAAATACTGAACAGGTTGTATCAGAGAACAAACTTCTGCTGTGTTTGGTACGATGAAAACCTAAAACGCCAGCAGCAGGAAGAACATCTGCTCAGAATCAATTTTAACCAACAGAAGACCCTATTCTGAAGCAACCCATTTCAAAAAACTATGTCACCGGTGCTAAAGACGTTCAACATTTATGAATAAACATCCAGCTTCAATGAAAGGCTGAGGGGAGATAAAATATCTAATGCTGTCAGTCATCCTCTAAACCCCTGAAATAATCATCATTACCAGGGCCATAAACCCAACACGACCTTCCTATTCAAATGGAATAATCATCGTATAGGAAAAATCAATTCCTTTAATGTGTTGATTAGACCTGTCCAACCTAGACATCCTGCTGTCCTGCTGTTCCTGAGGATTCTGACGTGTTCCCAGACTAGAGAGGACATCTATTCCCTCTTGTGTCCTCTCCAGCAGACCAGACCTCCAAAGGGAAAGTGACCAAGATGCATCCGACATCCTCAGCTGACTCACTGCATTGAGGAAGAGAAGTAGCTCGACAACTAGCTCCCATCGGATGACGACGCTCTTCTCTGGGGGAGATGTTTTAGGCGCGTTCTTTAAAAGGTCCCTATGGATGACCCAGGACACTCAATGATTATGTCCAGGCTGGATTAGGGTTACAGAAGACTGGGAAGAGGACAGCTTGGACCTCTCTGCCCCAGGATGCAGGGATGTGGAGACGTGTTTGATGTTCATGAAAGTAAAGGGCTGTTGATCAAGGAACCAAAGCAACAATTAAATATCTGATTCTCTTCAGTCACAAGAAGAAAACGTTTGATTCTACCAAAAAGAAAAGTGTTCAGCACTCACAAGTATGGAAATATGCTAATTAACTCTCAGACTGTCCCTTTAGGGCTAAAATGAACTGCCTTGCTCCTCCAGCGAGGTGGAGATAACGTCGGGAAACTTTTTCTGAATCAAATGAAAACACCACAGAGCTGATTATGTAAATGAGCACACAGAGACGGCTGCGCTGGATTAACACTCATTTGGACTGGAGGAACCATCTTTCAGAGCCTCTAATGTAACACGAAGAGATGCTTCCTTTTCTCAGTGCACATGTGTCCGCTTCGGTTGACGTCACTTTGTTTTTCCCCCCATGACACCCGGACGCAGATGCATTTGTGCTGCAGCGAGCTGCGGCCGACTGATCCGAGCAGACGAAGCTGTGCTTCATCAGCTCTGAGACGACCAGAAACAACGATCCCAGAGAAACAGAGCAGATGCACTCTGAGCTGAACAGGAATGAGGGTGCATCAGAACATCCAACACATCCAAACGCATCGCTAACATCCAGCTCTAAAGCAGAAACCTCCTCCATCTGTTGGCTGGTATCGGTGCATCGATGAAAACGCTTACCGGTTGTCTGGTCTTTCAGTTTTCACACAAACATCTCCAGTTACAGAAGAACAGAACCACAGCCCACTTATGGGAAAAAGAAGGTTTATTCCAACACCAGGAAGAGGAACAGAGCTCGACTCATAAAGACCATTCCTCTTTTACATCCAAATCTAATTGGTTGATTTATTAATCTGTTTTGATTTTATGTTAATTACTGATTGTATACCTGATTTGTTGGTGGTCAGTGTTGGTCAGTTGGTTGGTGGGTTTATTGATTCTTTTATTGATTATAACAAATCAGGCCAATCGCTTAAATAGAACTATCTCACAAGTCTCTTCTGCCCAAGTATGGAACAACTGGAAAGTCAAAACATAAAGAGATGTATTATTAACTGCGAGGCCAAAGATAAAATCACCACCTGGATTTAACTAAGCCAACTGGCACGCGCCTGTTATTGGATAATTACTGGAGCTGGCAACAAGTTACTTATCCCCAACTGGTGCAATGAGTTGCTTCTCATTTCTTAAACAATCATGTGGAAAGACACGTCTGGTGGGTGTGGAAAAAAATGTTAGTCTGTTTGAGAAGGGTCAGATCATTGGCATGTTTCAAGCAGAGAAAACATCTAAGGAGATGGCAGAAACGATCAAAACTGGGCTAAGAACTGTCCAACGCACTATTAAAACTGGTCTGATGAGTCCAGATGGTCTCTGTTCCAGAGTGATGCTGCATCATAGGGCTGGGCGATATGGCCTAAAATCAATATCACGATATATTGAGGATTTCACCTTGATAACGATAAATGGACGATAAGTACACGAATGCGCAGAAACAAATGTTGTCCACTAGATGGCGCTGTCACATGTATTACCTTAAGTCACATTTTTACGTGACTCAAGGTGGTACAGCTTCTTAAGGGGACATAAATGTTACCAACCTACACACATCATGAGAACAATTATCTCAACAAAAGTCAGAAATTTTGATAACGATACATTTCGATTTATTACCCCGCCCTACTGCATCAGGGTAAGAAGAGAGGCAGATGAAGTGATGCACCCATCATGCCAAGTGCCTACTGTACAAGCCTGTGGGGGCAGGGCTATGATCTGGGGTTGCTGCAGTTGGTCAGGTCTAGGTTCAGCAACAGGGTGTGCTCCAAGAACGAGGTCAGCTGATTACCTGAATATACTGAATGACCAGGTTATTCCATTTCCCCTGATGGCACGGGCGTATTCCAAGATGACAATGCCAGGATTCACTGTGCTCAAATGGTGAAAGAGTGGTTCAGGGAGCATGAGACATCATTTTCACCCACGGATTGGACACCACAGAGTCCAGACTTTAGCCCCATTGAGAATCTTTGGGATGAGCTGGACAAGGTTTTGTGCAGCAGTCAGACTCTACCATCAACATGCAAGTTCTTGGTGAAGCATTAATGCAACACTGGATGGAAAGAAATCTGGTGACATTGCAGAAGCTTATCTGAACAATGCCATGGCGAATGTGTGCCGTAACCAAAGTTAAAAGCGGTCCAACAAAATATTAGTGTGACCTTTTTGTTGATGGGGACTTTTTTTTAGGCCGGTAAGAGTAACTAGTGAGGACCGTTGTGGACGTTATTCCCTCTGACTCCCTCTCACGACACCCCCCACCTTTTCCTCACCTGACAAACAACAGGAAACTGCGGCCGGTCGACATGGTGCCGGTCAATTCCCAACGGGAACACGGCGGCCAGTGCCATCATGCATCCCACTGCTGTCATGTTGTTCAGGTATGGCTGCGAGTTCTGGATGTAGCTGCAGAATCACGTGTACAAGGCAGAGAAAGTTGTTAGTGCTTACGGCGTAAACAAGTGTTAATTCAGCCATCTGCAGAGTTCCCAGAAATGACATCAGTTAGAATGAATTGTTCTAAAGTTGTTTTTAATTTGCTGGTTCTGATGGTCTGGTTGTCTCCTGTCACACTGAGGAAAGGTCCAAATGTGGAAGCTCTCCGGGGCATCTCCTCTGAAGTGTGATTTTCATGAACGAGTCTAATTAGTGTCGACAGAAGGCGGCGTGTCGTTGTCTGAGCGACGGGACGATCTCAGCTTTCACTGACAAAAAAAGCTGACTTGTTCCGTTCCAAAGGCACAAACTCTTCAGTTTCTACTTTCTGAAAAACAGAATGAACCCACATCTTCACAGAAACTCTGACACGGGCAGATTCATAAATGTTTCTACCAATCATATAACACAAATTAATTCTATCTTATAACATATTACAACATTCAGAAAAGTAAAAAAAATCTTGAGATTCTCTAATACTTGTGGTTCTGTTTTCGGCATCAGGTCTAGTGAGGTTTTACCCGAATGTTTCTCATTTTACATTTAATATTCAAAGTTCTGATTTATGCTGGATGATCCACCCACCCATTCATCCATCATCCACCTATCTATCCACCCATCCACCCACCCACCCATCCATCCATCATCCACCTATCTATCCACCCATCCATCCATCATCCACCTATCTATCCACCCATCCATCCACCCATCCACCCACCCACCCATCCATCCATCATCCACCTATCTATCCACCCATCCATCCATCATCCACCCATCCATCCACCCATCCATCCACCCACCCACCCATCCATCCATCCATCATCCACCTATCTATCCACCCACCCACCCACCCATCCATCCATCCATCCATCCA
Source organism: Nothobranchius furzeri (assembly GCF_043380555.1). Taxonomy (NCBI): domain Eukaryota; kingdom Metazoa; phylum Chordata; class Actinopteri; order Cyprinodontiformes; family Nothobranchiidae; genus Nothobranchius; species Nothobranchius furzeri. The sequence goes on along the minus strand of NC_091745.1, from coordinate 60,712,273 downwards.
TCCATCCATCCACCGATCTATCCACCCATCCATCTATCCACCCATCCATCCATCATCCACCTATCTATCTATCTATCCACCCACTCACCCACCCATCCATCCATCCATCCATCCATCCACCGATCTATCTATCTATCCATTCATCCATCCATCCACAATAATTTAATCCTCCCTACTGTTATACATCCATCCATCCATCTTTATGTATTTGATGTTTTTATTATTGCTTCCTGTTGACCTTCCCTTCCTTACTGTTGCCTGGAAGCTTCTGTTTATTCACTCTGCAGCTAAACACAATCACACATAATCTTACAAACACATTTGCTGATGAACACTGACCTTAATCCAACCTTTTATGCCTCTAAAATAACCTTTGTTTTAGTGAATTCCAGGTGAGATAATCCCTGATTAGATCAACAACTGGTTCAGTATTTTATTTAATTTTCTTCTCTCTGGCACTTAGACTTTGGTCGATATTCATTTTATACACTTGCTTTTGATTTTAGATCTCATTTATTTCATGTAAATAATGCATTAATATATTTTAATTGTTATTCTAAACTTGTTTTCTATGCAACTCCTTGATCTTGTGTGCCTGTTTTAAAATGGTTTATAAATAAAGATAGATTGAATATTTTAATCAACGGTTTTGACCCTTTGGGTAAACATTTAGATTGAACTAGAATCTTATTGAAGTTGGGAAATAAATACCTGAAAAACATTTATTATTATTATTATTATTATTATTATTTAGAATCTAAAATCAGACTCAGCACCTTTTAGGCGTAATGCTGACTATATTCAAATATGTTCTAACTGTGAGGCTCCAGAGGACATGACAGCAGGGTGAAGCTGTCGCTGTCGGACACAGTCAGCTGATTCAGATTTAACCTCACCGCTCAGCTGACAGCAGGAACCAGACCAGAACCAAGGGAAAGCATCTGTTTTCTTTGGCGAGCTGAACTGGATGTGTGACATCACTGGAAGGTCAGAAGATCAAACATTAGGCTGTTTTCCAGCTCCTGAAGCTGATCGATCCTATATTTTTAGCCTCCAACACGCCAGTGTTGCTTGTAGAATCAGCTTAGTGAATACATTTGGTTTGATGTGACTCATTGTGTTTTGGCAGCTAGCCGTTTGGGTGAAAGTGAAATGTAATCAAAGCAGGAAGCGGGACTGATGAGCACGCTGGCGCCGGCCAGAGATCCCCGGAGGAACCAAACTCTTCGAAACAGTCTGATACGCTCCAGGACTTCAGGGACTTTTCACCCCCGTCAAACATAAAAATACCACCTTAAAAGGACCTCACAGATCTGCTCTGCTAACCACGGCTTCGTTGATGTGGGTTAAGCTCAGAAATCCAAGTTCAGAAGACTTTTTTTTTGTATTTGCATTTGGTTTTAGGCTCAGATTTAAGCAGAGGCCCTCAAACACAACTCGTTATTTCTGTCCTGTCTCACATCCACTAAAAACACTCCTAAACCTGGAGTGTGAATGCTGCACACCAACAGCAAATCTGGAACAGCTGGAGACATCGTTTACATGGATGGGAAAACTGGTCATCGGCAGCCTGAGCTCCAGAGGGTACAGGCATGTGTTAACACAAGGAGCAAAGTCCTGAGAAAAGCAACAGGGGTTGCCCTTCAGTTTGAGGAAAGGTCAAAGGTCAACTGACCTTGAGTCATTTATTTTACAGAGAGATTCTCCTCAACAGGTTCACCCCGAGGTCAGAGGTTAACCGCAAAACGCCATCTCGGACTTTACTTGTGTCAGCTAAAAGGTCAAAGGTTAAAGTTCATGCCAACTCCTATAGCTGATACTTACATTAGAATGAAATAAAACGTGTTTCTATATCAGAACATCTGAAAACTCTGAGCTTCAGTCAAACCTTCAACCTCAATTAATAACAACTAAGAAGTGCCAAAAAGAAAAAAAAAATCAACAAACAAACGTAAAACAACCATAAATCTAGTTAATAAAAATAAGAATTTTACTTAAACTTTTCCATTGGAGTAACATTTTTTGTACTGGCAACAGTAGAAATCTCAATTGGTCAATCAACAACCAAGTACAGGAGTCTCTGATCCCTACTATCTATAGGTTATCTATTTTTCTCTAGCTTGGCAAGCCATCTTATATATGTGAGTATATATTCTGGCCACGAACCATAGACAGAGCTCAGTCGTGAGACGGGATGTATAGTTGTCTTTCAAACACTCTCTGCATGCTATTGGACAAAAAACAACGTGACGTTCTCACAGCTACGGATGTCAGTTAACAAGGCAGTCTGCTATATAGGCTACTGTTGAAGAAGATACATCCTATGTCTAAATAAACTTAAGTATGTCTATCTGCTATTGACTCAAAGAAAAGCCAAAGTCTAAATAGTTCAAAGTTAATAGCAATGCCATTTCAAACGAGCCGTTAGTTTTGCTCAGTCGCAGTAACATCCCGCCCACCAAACATACAGCAACTGCATGTCTGGCGTATGTTACTGGTCTGGGCTGCTGAGACTTGTATGGAGCGAGACTAAACTGACATTCAGAGCTAAATCATTTTGCTTCTGTGGCTGTCTGTCTAGATCTCTAGGCTAGTTTTTCTCCTCAGTTCACCAAAATAAAACGTGTTTGGAGCCTCAACTGTTACAGGACTTTTTGCAAATTGAAAATGTATAATGTTTAAGATCAATTCACAGGATTTTTTTTCCTCAGATTTCCGAGAATAATGTCAGAATTCTGACTTTTTTGATGTCCCTATTTTTAATTACATAAAATTATTTCATAAAAAACTGAAAAGCTTAAACCTGCATTTCCATATATTTTTGATTATATTTAAAAACAAGAGTTAATTGTTATTTGCTAAAGTCATTAGGAGCCATTTGAATTAGTACAAAGCCCACTTGTGGCTCCACAGCCATAGGTTGGTGACCTCTGACTTAGGTGCACGATTATGGATCACAAATGGCCGGCGGGCCACCCTTTGAACACCCCAGGTTTAAAGTCTAGCTCTAAATCTTCTCAAAGCAACTGAGGCTTAAAGCTTGTTTTGTTCTGACTGATGAATGACTGCACAGAAGAAAATCCATAAAAAACACCTGTAAACGTTCTTGCTAGAACCTCGGAACAAACCGGGGCCCAAGCAGCAGAGATAACGTCTATGAAGGTTCATTAAGGTTAATGGGGGTGAACCCATGAACGAAACAACTTGACCCTTCTCAGTGTGTGTTGACTCACCGCACATTGCCGTTGTAGATGTTGAAGGTCAGACAGACGATGCCGAGCAGGATGCCGAGGCCGGCGAACACGGACACGGCTGCAAACAGCTTCTGAGACAGCAGCCGATACTCTTCGATCACCACCGTTCTATCAGCTGGAGGCCTGTCGCCTGAACAGACACAACCGCAAGAAATGTTTCCTCAGCTCATTATCAACATCATGATAATTATTAAACACTTTAAAATAGACTCAGAGCTGTAATAACGGGGTCAAACTAGTGTGTAGCGTGCCGGAGCAGCTGCTGTCTAAAACTCCAACTTTGAGCTGGTGCCGACTCTTATAAAAGATGTGTAACGTCAACCAAGATGGAAAGAAGTGTTAATGCTGCTGCCAGTGGTTCATATGAAGGTCACCATGGTAGCCACCAGCATCTCATAAGGAGTCACCATGATAAACAGCCACCTGTCTCACCAGGGTCATCATGGTAACCACATATGACCCATTAGAGTCACCGTGGTAACCGCCATTGGCTCATTAGTTACCATGGTACCCTCTAGCACGTAACCAAGGCTCAGGATGTTAACTGCCATTGGCTAATTTAACTGTGGTACCTTCTGGCATAAGACCAGGGTCACCTTGGTAACCAACCACCCCCTCACAACCACAACCACCACCTGACAAGAGGCCTCAGACAAACAGCTGCTGGGTGAAAACTAAAACAGTAGAAGGTGTGATGGACCCACTGGGGAATGTTTATGTTTCTACTTTGGTTTGATTGATGGGAAGGAACTTGTTGGAAGTGGAACTGCAGAGTCTGTGGACTCTGAGGGGAAAACCTGTTCATGAAGGATGCTTCTACTGTGGAGTGTACTTGAGGTATAGCGCTACACAGGAGGCGGGGCTTCCTCCCTAATCTTGACGAAATTGTATT
>NC_091745.1:60180627-60383127 GCF_043380555.1 Nothobranchius furzeri | reverse complement strand
AAAAAGTGGGTGTTTTCTTTTCTGTATAAAATGGTCACCACCATGTTTTTAAAGTTTTACCATCAAAATGGTTTTTATCCACTAAACTGTTTCTCCAAGCTGAGGCTGTTCAGAAAAAAAAATCGTAGAATAGAAACATTTTGATGTCATGACTTTTCCTGCTACTCCCAATGACTAGAAAAAGGGTTCCACAGGTGTGACCAGTGACGTCAGGAAGGTGACACCCACTTCCCCCACCCTCCCTAGAGCTCCGGTGTGTCACTACGCGGCTCCAGCTCCGGTCCCGGTGGAGTTCCGGTTTCTTCACTAACATCGTGATTTGAAGCTTTGATCCAGCTGAGCTCGTGAGCCCCGGAAGACTTCAAAGGTTAGTTCGCCGCTCCTCAAAATAAAAGCTTGGATCGTTGAAAACAGCCGGAACAGAACCGGACCGAACTGGACCGCTCGGTTCCGCTCTCCTCGCGCTGTTTGAATGTAAATCACTTCTGAAGGTGAAAGATCGAGTGAGTGGAGGAAGAGTTTCCGCTTGTTTTTCCGCTCGGGTCGGCTGAAACCAGCTGATGTGGAATCGGTGACAGCGTGGCTGCAGCAGGGCGACGTGTTCGGTCCGTCCCTGGAACACCCAGAACCCCGGAAAGGACCGGAGAATCGGCCAGAGCCCGAGCGGCTTCGGAAGCTTTTAGGTAGAAGTTCTGGTTCCTAAATAAAAATGGAGCACGATTCAGTTGAAAAATTCTCAAACAGAACATAATTCAGCTTCTGTGGGTAAAGTTCAAAAGAATTCCTCAGAGTTTCTACTTTTGACTTTAGACCAGTGCTGTCCAAAATGTGACCTGGGGGCCGTTTTTCGGCTGCTGGGATGATATTATGCGGCCCTCAGGTTTTAAAATCCTCCATCAGAACGTTGATGCTAAAACACTTCAGATTTTTTATGCGTGTATTTCAGAAATGTAGGTCTGAACAGAAATAAAAGTTTAGAATAAAGAAAATTTCCAATCAAAGTCTTTTATTCATCAAGTGAATTACCTAGTGGTAGCACAAACCTTCACTAAGTTTTTATAAAAGCAGACCTGCTAGCTCCGTTCACAAAGCAAGGCTAATTCCAGAATACATGGCTGAAGAGTGACTTCTACGCAAGCCCAGACCTGCCAAAATGTATTAAATAACGAAGCATTAAAAAAAATTCTGTGATTAAAATATGAAATAAAAGAATATATAATTTAAGTGAATAATTTCTTAAACTTTCTTTAATTATAAATATGCATTTAATTAAATATTATATAATTATATTAGGTCTGTGTTTTCATAGGCGTCATTTTAACCGGGGACGCCGGGGACATGTCCCCGGCAAAATTTGTGATTGGCAGCTGTGCGCCCCCCCCCCCCCACACACACACACACTTTAAAAAAAGCCTGCTGATGAGGATTTTTGTTTTACCAGCTCAGATCTTATACCAGGGGTCGGCAACCTGTTCCCATCAAAGAGCCATAATTACCCATTTCCCACAGTAAAGAAAACACTGGGAGCCACAGCGGCCGCAGCGTTGTGGGCGGGGCCTACCCTCAGACAGCAGAGAGCTGCTCACAACCAGGTGACAGCAGCCGGTACCGGTCGCTCGCATGGGCGTCGCACCCATGGGGGATTCAACACCCACACTTTTCCTTCTGTTTTGCTCACCTCCACACCAGTCTGGTTTCTCTATGTCGCACTCACTCTGTTTGCCTCATCTCCTTCTTCACCTCCCACTTCTGACAGCCAATGTCGGGTTTCCAGGAGAGCAGGAGAGGGAGGGACGGAAGAGCTCGACTGAATTCATAATTTTACATCTTGACAGAAGCTGTACAAAGTCTGAGTTTGATAAAGTGAAGAACAACCATTTGCAGAGGTTTATAACAGGCGCGGCGCCAGGTTTTCATTTTTGGGTGGGCCACGGTAATTTTGGACAGACCTTAATAAGCAGTGACTTAGTGAAGCAGGCAGGATGCGCTAGAAAATTTTGTTTAAAAAGGCGTCATAAATGTGTTCCCCCGTCATTTTTATTTCTAAAATATGAAAGAAAAACTCACAATTTAATTTTCATTCAGTTGTCATTAATATGTAGTCTACACCTGTGCGTTAAGTGGACCAACTTCCAGTAAAAACAAAGCATCCAGCCCACCTCTCCAAATGCGTAAAATGTGCATCAGCCGCTAGTTAGGCGCATCGCGCGCACCATCAGCTACGTCAGCCCAGACAAGAGCAGAGGAAATAGAGAAAGAATAGTGGATAATTCTGTCTGGATGTGGATGGAGATTACATTTTACAGCAGCCTGATCATCATTTAAATACGTAAACCATCCCCTGTCTTATAGTCCACGCTATCAGCATTATTTTAATTGGTGTGTGTGTGTGTGTGTGTGTGTGTGTGTGTGTGTGTTTTCCACTTCAAACACTGGTCTAACCAACCAGACCAGCGTGTCCAGTAACATATTAATGTTACACTTCATGTAGGCTAGGAACATTTCACCTGCCGTGGCCCGACCGCTTCTGCTCCACATAAACTTTGTGCGTAATCAAATGTCTCTACGGGTGCTTTATGAGCTGAAGAGCTATTCTGCCTCAGACTGGATGCGTCATGCGTCTCCATATTAGAGACGGGAACAAGCGCTGTTCAGCCAAAGTTTCATAATTTCATAAAAAGAACATTTTTCCAAGTGACACATCCCTCAGAGAGACCGGGTTTCCAGACCGCTTCAGTGGGAGGAAATCTTATCGCATGCGCCGTGGTTCTGCACTGCGCTGCGAACCCCTCAGATCTTCAGCCCACTGTCCACCGTGGGCGCTCCGAGCCGCGCTGAACACAGTGTCCAGTATAAAGCTCTGATGTTCTGATGGGAATCAAGTTACCTCTGCGATGTGCTTAACGATTACATCCATGCGCATCAAAGTTTGTTGGGGTAATTCTTTCAAAACAACCAGCATCCTTGAGTTTATCCGTCAATAATGTGGCAAGGTGGAGAAACGAGGGCCCGGGCGGGATTCGATCCCCAGACTCCCGGGTGAGAGTCATACGCTCTAACCAGTCAGCCAAAGGGACAACCCCTTGGCTAAGTAGCCAGGGCGCATTATCTATCGGGACACTGTGACAGGATGCTCACACTGCCACACCTGATTCTGAAACTTTGGCTGAATAGTGCTTGTTCCTGTCTCCAATGTGGCGACGCATCCAGGAACATGTCTGAGGAGAAGCCCAGAATCTGACATCCTCCAGCTCAGGAAGCGCCTATGATTACGCACAAGCGTGACGCGTCAACCCGGTCTCACAGTAAGACCGGGTTGGACCTGTTCAGGTTTACGCAGACAATCTTTACATTTAGAATTGGCATACAAATGTAAAGTTAATGCAGTAAAATATAAAGCTTTTTATTTAAATATCCATTCATTATTTTACAAGCACAGAGAGCCGCATCAGATGGATGGAAGAGCCGCATGCGGCTCCAGAGCCGCCGACCCCTGTGCTAGCCTACTTTATTGTCCCCAGCAATTTTTAAAACAAACTGACGCCCTTGTGTGTTTTTGTTCAGCGCTGGAGTCTTCTACAGATATCTTACAGTCAATATCTTGGTCAAATGGTGTCGAAATTCCTGTCTTACAGAGAATTCTCCTCAACCCTTGGACCTGTGGAGCAGAACTGGTCAACTGTTCCTCCGTGATGTCCAGCAAAGGGAGAAATGACCTCTGCCGAATATGTGGCGGCAATCTCCAGGGAAACCAAAGGCGATGGCTTTTTGGGGGACAAAACAAGAGGACTGGTCTGTCTCACACCCCAACACAGTCCCTGAGAAGTGGAAGCCTGCCCTGGTCCTCTCAGAGCAGCCCTTGGGGTAAGGCTGGAATGTTGGGAAGTGTCTGGAATTCTGTAACTCAGAAATTAAACTTCTTTTTTTCCTCAGGTAGCACCTTGTCTCTGGGGTCCTCTGTGTCTCTGTCCAAGTCCCAGGTGTCCGTGAACTCCCCGTCCAAAGCAGTGGACCTGCTAGCTGTGCTGACGCACATTCTGAGGCGGTCGGTACCACGTGGCGGTGGAGTGGGAGAGTTTGTTTGTGGGAAATGTGTGTCTGCCCTGGAGCGGGTGTTTAAGTTCGACACAGTGATTTCCAGGGTCAAGGTGCTCTCATCGGAGCGCCTTCAGAAGCTGACTCAGGAGAGGGACAAAATCAGACATTGGGTTCACCAGAACTACCTCCACCGCCACCCCCAGGACTTCCAGAACAGGGGCAGCACCAGCGAGGATGATGGAGAAGAGAAGGAGAAGGAGGGCTACAGGGACATGCTGAAAGACAACATGGCTCTCTCGGAGTACGAATGCTGGTCCGAGAAGTGGGACGCCTGTCCGTATTTCATCAGAACCGGTAAAAGGTGCAGGAGGGGTAAGGGCTGTGAAGGCTGCGACTCTTTACGGGTTTCTGACTCCGATTATGAGTCTGTCTGTGGGATTCCTCGTCACTTGCCTTTCCAGCTGTTCTCTCCGTCGGGGCTGTCGCGGGACAAATCCCAGAGCTTGCCCCTCCACTGGCAGGGGGAGCCATCCATCAGCTCCAGTCCGGCTTCGCTGGCTGGGTCCAGTCTATCCTTAAAAGCATCTTCCCGTACAGAGTCCGTTCAGTCTCTGGACTCCATCGATGGCCAAAACCCGTTTGATACGCCGGGTGACCAATCCGTTAACTTTGTCCTGAAGAAGCTGAGGAGCATTGGAGGGAAACCAGTTAGTTCGCCTTCAGGCAGCAGGATCCCAGTTCTGGATCGAAAGGACGGAAGGTTCAGTGAAAGAGTTAATGGAGGTGTATCACCCAATGTGAGCAGAGTTCTGGACTTAGTGGATGTGGAAAATGGAAGGGATGAAATGGATGGAGATGTCCTGATGGAAATGAGGGATGAGTTCATGGCGCTTCATCGAGACGTGAGTATCTGCTTCATGTGTGAGCACCTTACACTAACCCCAGTGTCGCTAACGCTAACCCTAGTGTAGATCCCTAACTCTACTGTTGATCGCTAGCGCCAACTCCAGCGTGGGTCACTAATGCCGACCCTAGCATTTGAGTTATTTGTACTTTTATTGCGTTCTACATGACGTGACAGCCAACGAGGAGTGTTGAAAAGATGTCTCAGGAATAATAAAACTCCTCCCTCTTTATGAATGAACGCTGGCTCTAACCCTGGTGTTGGCCTTGAAGCCTCTGCCTTCCCAAACATTACTGAAGTCTTCATTTTGAAAGATTTTACTTTAGACTTTAACATATCTGTTTTTACTCCGTCTGATTTGAGTTGTTCCGGTAGAAGGGATGAGCTAGAGTTGGAGCAGCACAGATCAGCGGTCCGTCTTAGATTACTGAAATCTTATTTTGTTGTTTCAGAGCTACACTGGAAGGGTTCAGAATGTTATGGAACACCTACGAGCCCAACTGGACCAGGCTGCATCCCGCATCAGAACCCTAGAGGCCGAACGAGGAAACAACCCGGCTGAAGTCAATGGATCAGAGGACCTGACCTTCGTAAGTCTTCTCTTCGTTCTCTCGTACATTCTATGGCTGACCGTTAGTTTAGCATAAAGAGCAGGAGGACGAGGAACCCTGGTGGAACTAAATCCACCACCAGTGATGGCTTGCTCTAGTTGTATTGTTGTGTCCCCCCCCTTTTTTTTTTTGTTTTGTTTGTTTTTTCTCTCTCTGCAGGTCTAGAAGCAGACTCTTGTTCATCCCTTCCTTTTGTTTCGTCTTTTTTCGTTCACCTCTGTCTCCGTGTCTGGTCGGAATTTTAAAGCATCCAAAACGATAACAAAGCTTTAAGTACCAGGCGCACCACCTGAGAGTAAATCTGTAAGGCTTGTCACCAGCATTCAGACGTCAATTCTGTTTGCTTCACAGCCAGACAGGACACGGGGAAAAAATTAATAAATCCACCACGACACCTCTAAACATTCACCCGAACTGGTTCTGATAAGTTTATCATCAAACACAATTTTCCGGTTGGAGGATTTTGACTTTGGAGGGAGTTGGTGAACCTTGCCTTGGTTTTGTCTAAAGACATGCAGGTGTGGTGGCCATCTTGAATAAGTTATAGATTTGCATCCATCAAACATTTCCTGAAGTTTCAAGAAAAGGAGGTTCTAGATGTTTACGAGATGTTTTACAGAAACATCGATGCTCGTCTTCAGCGCTGAAGGCTTTCTCTTCTCCATGGTCTCTACTCTATAACAAGTTCCTATAGCGAATATATACTGACATTAATTAAATAATAAACCCAATCTGAGCCGAGAGGTTTAAGACATGTTAAGTAAAAAGTTCTGTTAATCCAGAAAAGCAGGTTTACTTGGTCCAAATAGCTCCATAATGCAGCCAGAGTGCTGACTCAGCCCAAATAAAACTCTATGAACAGGTGTGTCTTCATTTCCTCATGAATACAGGTAAACACACACACCTGTGTGTGTGTGTGTTTTCCCTTAACCAGTGGCATTCGCCCCAGGGTTCGGTCGTCATTAGTAACAGAGTCTTCAGCTGTGCTGCAAGATGCCCATCAGCCGACCTGTCAGAATAAAAGCTGACTTGTCAGAATAAAAGCTGCCCTGATAAAATGAAGCAGCGGGTATAAATTTAGTCAGTGAGGTTCTCCTGGATAACTCTTCTCAAATGCAGAACCTTCTGATTTCCTGCAGAGGTAAAAATTGGTGGAGCTGAAGGAACCTGAATAATCTCAGATTCTCATGAAATGATCACGTTTCCCAGCTTCAGGCTTAAAGAGAAACCAGCTGTTTTGTTTTCAGATGGTTGAAACTCTGATGGTAAAAGATACGTCTGGATTTGAAGGTGCACTGTAAACAGATCTACTTCGTTTTGAGTATATGATTTTAAATTTCTAGTTTATGTGAGTGACTTCTCTGAAGTCCTACGAAAGCTGACATGAGTGACGTTCCTCTCTTTTCCTTCCAGCTGGCTCAAGAGGGCGGTGGCAGCTCGGTGCTGCAGAGCCTGGCCCACTCCCTGCACAGCCGGGAGCGTCTGATCCAGGTGGGTGAGGCAGGAATCCTCTGTGGCTCCGGTAGCTCTGGCTCAAAGCTGCTGGAATGTTGTTTGCTTTAGAATCCGCTGCTCGACCTTAAAGTTGCAGGCCCAAACCCCCAAGCTGCAACTCGGTTTGGTTTAGCTGCTGATGTGTTAATGATTCACAGCAGAGACAACACGGACCGTCAGACCATTGGACTCAAAGCAAACAGCCAGAATCAGCAGGATTATAACCAACCGGAACCAGAGATCCGTGCATCTCTACAGATGCTATCTCCGGGTATTTCAATGAAATGCTAATAAAATGTAGCGTGTTTGTCAGCTGCACTGACCAGGCGTGTGTAAAATCTGGGTTCTGATCATCAGAGCTTCTGCTCATGTTTTAGTCTGACTTGCTGTAAGACTCGGGAAGTGAGAGACACGTGTGGCTTGTTACCATAGTGACCTTAACAAGCCACCAGTGGTTAACCTAGTGATGCTAATGAGCCACCAGAAGCAGCTTTAACGTTTCTGTGATTTCTGATCTTCTTTAAACTTCTTAAAAGAACAAAAATTAAATAAATCCAAACCGACACTTAGTCTGAGCTGAGATGATCAGTCTCCATCATCATTATCGTTATCAGATTGCTGCATCAGCACCCCTCGGATTGTTTGTTCTGAACTGTTGTGGTGAAATCTTCTATCTCCAGGAGTGTTTGGGTCTGATCCGAAGACTGTGTGTGCAGGACCAAGCTGGAGCCCAGCTGACTGACAAACTGTCTGAGAATCTGAAGGAAATTCTGTCTGACAACAAGGTCAGAGCCGACCCGGTTCTGGTTGTTTACTATACAGCGAAGCTTTGTTTACTCATAGATATCAGCAGCTGCCTGGAGTGCATATCAGCCCGAGCAGACAGACTTTAGTCTCTGAGGCTGAATGTCTCATGATAGGAGTTCTGGTTCCTTTTGTCTCTCTGGCTCAGGAACATCCCTAAACTCATCAGTAAGTTCTGACAGTTGGGTAGCTGCATAAACGCGTAGGGTTGTGTTCTGCAGGCGGTTCTGGAGACTCTGAGGCGTGATGGGATGGAGAGAGAGAAGAACCTGGAGAAGGAGGTAGAGGCACTGAGGAAGGCTGGGCGAGACCGTGAGCGGGACCTGGACACCCTCAACACGGTTCTGCAGTGCAACCAGGATGTCATCAACGTAAAGCCCCGACTCCGTACCCCTCGGGCTCAGACAGATTTAGGGTTTAAAACAGTCCTTCCTGCTTCCAGGACCTGCGGGTTTCTCTGAGGGAGAAGGAGTGTCTGCTGAAGGAGGTGGAGGAGGAACGAGAGCTGTGGAGACGGAGAGATGGAGCCCTGGCAGTGGTCCTGCAGGAGAAGGAAGTTCTGATCCGAAACTTGAGACAGCAGCTGGAAGATAAAAAGGTTAAAGAAACAGATCTGAAATCAGTTTGAACCACCAACAGCATGCATGAGCTGTTTGTGCAGCAGTGCATTGTGGGTAAACACCTCCACCCTGGGGCTTTATTTATTTACCACACCCATTCCATTTTATTTATATAGCACATTTAAACACTGCATGAGAGCTAACCAAAGAGTTGCACGGGGCACGGTCATTAAAAACGGGTAAAACATATAAAAGTTTTAATAAAGTAAAATAGACACCGTCCAAAAGCCACACCACAAAAGTAGGTCTTTAAACGAGATTTTAGAACAGACACACAATAAGTCTGATTTTACAGTTAAACCTTCAGTCAGCTGGACTTCAGATGGATGAATGTTTTATTTCTCACTGGCCAATGTAAACTTTTCCTTCCATTATGTTCAACATTTGGGACAAATTGTTATAAATGATCTCTCTAGTTCAATTATTTATTTATTTTTTACTCTAAAGAGTCTTTTTTTTCCTCCAGGCTCCTTCCAGCTCTGTGATTGGTCAGCAGTCATCAGAGGGCGGAGCTGAAGCAGGTGTTTTATTCAAAGATGGAGAAGAAAACAGCCCCACCTTGTGTCAGGAGGTCACCAGGCTCACGGCAGCCCTGCAGGAGATTCAGGAGCAGAAACGGGTGAGACGTGATTTTTTTTTATTTATTCAAAACAAAAATGAGACTTATTTTTTGTTTTTTTTAAATATTCAGATCTAACTTAAGATACATCACAAATTAGAGCTATTCTGTCAAGTAATTTACATTAAAAATAAAACTTCACAAGTTTTCCCTAAATGAGGAAACTACATAGTTTTAAAAGCTTAATAAAAGTGAGATTTAACACTAATATTAATTCTGGAATTCATGAAAGTTTTTTCCGTATTATTTCTTTTAAAAAGTAAGAATAATGTATTTAAAATACTAAATTTAAATTTTTCAAAATAACTATGGAAAAAATTCAAGAAAAGCAAAAGTCGAACAAATTTAAATCAAAACAAAAATTTTGAAATGAGGAAAATTAATTCATTATTGCATTTTAATTAAGGCCAGGAATCGATTAAAATAAATAAATTAATTAAAAATCTGAAAAAAATTCATCACAATTAGTTGTTTTTTTTACCATAAAAGGCAAGCAACAAACGTGCAAAAATATGAGGTTCATTTTAACTTGTTGAAGTGTGTAAAATCACTGAATACTGTCTTTAACAGAGAAAAACCTCAAAGCAAATCCAGTTTCTGTTCAAAAACATTTGAAAAAGTCTATTGTGTAAACAACGAACAGAAAATAAATCTAGCACCTTATGTTATTTAATGTAAATGTCCTTTTCCACAGCGTCAGTTGAACTAGGATTGCCAACTCCCCAAAAAATAAATAAGAGACACCTCGCTGGCATGGCCCCCAAATGCTTTGATACGGCCCTGGGTGGGACGGAGTTTTGAAGGTGATCTGAATTGTATGGAATATATGAATATTATGAGCTTATAAATATTATTTACTTTATAACGTTAAAACATGTAGTGGGATAAATCTACCTACATTTTCTTTTCCAAGCTCTTTGTTTTGTTTTCTTATTATTTGACTTTTATCCTGTCCTGTCTGTCTCTGGTCCTGCATCAGCCACAGGGAGATGCAGGATCTAGTTCTCCAGAAAAAACGCTGCCTGGCTGCGGCCGTGGAGCACGGGTGGTGAGCGCAGCAGCAATGCGCGTCAGCCAATAATAAAACACAGAAAGTGCCAAAGCAGTTATGAACGATCGCGTGTTACATTTATTTTGGTGGCACCGCTTTGAGAATGTTACTGTGGCTGTGCGCAAGCCGCAGATGCTGGTGGAGCGAACAAGCGCTCCGCCTCTGTTCATCTTCTCTGCACAAAAGAATCCTCGATGCTGAGGGTCCGTAGTATGGGTAGAGGTTTGATCGGTTTTTGGGCTCAGTAAATAATCGTTTAGCAATATTATCCCAGGGGAAATATGAGAAATTTTGGAGAATGGTGGCTCCGGGTTGGAGAGATGGTCAAATTAATTGCGTCATTTACTTTTAACACGTTAAAATAACAAAATTAACGTTAATAATTAACACGCTAATTTTCCCAGCCCTAATTTTAATATCAATAAACTGGAGTTTTAGAAATGCTATTGACCTAAAACTGGAGGTTTTCATTGAATCCAACATATAATCCATCCCTCTGAGATGTGAGCCGACGTTTCCGGAGATTTTAGAAGCTGCTGGCTCTTCTGAGGTCAGCAGGCTGGAGGCGATTGAGTCGCTGATCCGATGCTCTTCTCCTTTCAGACGCAGCAGGTTACTTACAGTCAGGCGCTCTCATCTCTGACGGCCCAGCTCGGAGACCTCCAGCGGGAACTGAGGGAGAAGGAGAAGGAGAGAAAGGAGGCTGAGAGAACTTGGCAGAACAACCAAGAGGAAGGAGAGCGAGAGGAGAGGAAGCTGAGGGACATTCTGGTGAAGAGGGACAAACTCATTGAGGTAAAATAAAACAGGAAGTGAGCGTTCCTTCATTTAAGCTCCTCGGACATAACATCAACTTAACATGATCTTTGTTGAAGAAGAATAAAAGGTTTAGGTTAGTTGTGGAAGATCTTACTTGGTTCTGCCGGGTCGCTTCTGAATCGTTCAATAATGAAAGACGTTAAAACTGTTTTCAGGCTGAAAATAATTAAAGGAATATTATTTTGTTTTCCCAGATCGGTCCTCATGTGAGGCAAAACAAACGATGATGAAATAATGATATATTTTATTGGTACAAGGAGCTATCTGAGGGTAGCGTCCATAGCAGAACTCAGAACTTCATATAATCCTTCACAATAAGAGTCTTGTACCTCAGAACATCTAAAGATTGTAAATTACTAAATCATATCAGAAAACTGGGTTCTAATTAATTCTGCAAACTGTGATTAATCAATTCAATGCATTTGTTTTTTCTTATCACAGCAAATCCTGCTGGACTCTGAGGAGCGGGACCAGCTTCTTCGAGAGCTTCAGCAGAACTTTCAGAACAAACATGACGCTCTGACAGCCGTCAAACACACTCTGTGATGGAGGAGCAGCAGCAAGAGGAGGAGGAAGAGCTGCACCTTTTACTCCTCCTCTTCATATTTATTGTGATAATCATCTGGTTTATTTATGATTCATATCTCCATCATCCATAAAGGTTGTGTTTAGATGGAGCTCCAGATGTGCAGACACAGCTGGAAGTTCAAGACTCAATCTTAAACAGATTCTTCTCCTTTTATTTAGTTGTAATTGTGATCATTATCATGCCGGGATTTAATTAAAGAACATTTCTAACAGGTATAATTAAGGTGTGTGTGTGTGTGTGTGTGTGTGTGTGTGTGTGTGTGTGTGTGTGTGTGTGTGTGTGTGTGTGTGTGTGTGTGTGTGTGTGTGTGTGTGTGTGTGTGTGTGTGTGTGTGTGTGTGTGTGTGTGTGTGTGTGTGTGTGTGTGTGTGTGTGTGTGTGTGTGTGTGTGTGTGGTAAACAAGCAGGTTAAGTTCTTGTATGTGTGTAGTTTACAGTGCGTGTTTGGAGGTAAACAACCAAAAACATTTTCTGCTTTTAAAGCATTCCTTTTTTATTTGACTTTTTGAATTATTTCCAGTTTTACGTGTTTGGTGTTATTCTTGTTGGAAACTTCTTTCTTTTTCTTTAAACTCAAGAGAATAAAACTCTGATGTGGAGGAGTTTGACCTTATTTTTCATGCAACGATTGATCTATGGCATTAAAAAACCATTAACAGGAGACATTGAGGAGGCCTAAATTTTTTAGAAAGTGTTTTTCTCCCACTAAGAAAATTTATAACTGCATGATTGTTTTTTTACCTGGCAGAAGCGGGCTTCCGTATCAACTTTAAGGTACAATAATAGAAAAGAAGATGCATTATGAAGGTTAAAGCAAATTCTCCTCAGCAAACAATCAGCGGACAACTTTCAGCATCCGGTTGCCATAGAAACTACATCTAACAAAGTTGTCAGTCTGAATACCTGAGTGGTAAAGTATGCAGGTCCAGTTAGTTCCTCTTGGTTCTGTCCCGATCGGTTCGCAGTCCTGGCAAGACGTAGTGTTCCGGTCCATCCAGCGGGCACAGCGCCTGCTCGGCAGACTCGATACCGGGGCGCCGGTCCGTCTGCGGAGCGCACAGCTGGAACAGGAGGAGGAAGAGGGGAGGGCGAGACCCTGGACTACCAGAGGAACGGTGAGAAATAAATAAACCTAAACTTTCGACGGAACTGCAGAAAACCCACACGCACACACACACACACAATATTGTATTTCTATCCATATTATGACTTTGTATTGACTTAATGTTGGTAACTGCATATATAACCCTAACCAATGCTGATATATTTCTAACCCTAAACTTAAGGAGCAAGTCACCCCCAAATCAACTTTTTTTTGCCGATAATCTAAATAAAAGAGTGTCTAATCGTGCTGCAGACACGTGTCGTCAATAATTTGGCACTTCAGTGCATCTTAGTTAAAATTTAAATATTCTGCCTAAAACTGTCAGTGTTGTGCCGTTGTCAGGTAAAAACTCTGCACTGTATTTTAATTTAAATCTGCCACAGCTATTGGCTAAGAGGTATGCTATGATGTAAACTGGTACATTATGATGTCACAATGCTGTCGTGAGCCTGTGTTTGTGTGTATTTGTTAGCAGCTCCGCCTTCTCGGTCTGCCAGGCAACAGCATGTGTTGCATTTTTCAAACATGAAGTGAGAGTGGAGTTAGACTCTGGTAGGGGTTGACTTGCTCTTTAACTAAAACTTCATTCACACCATACCTCTAAAATTTAATGGTAAGCTTCTAAAAAAGTCAGGACCAAAAAAAATATCCTCACTTCGTAGAGAAAATGTTCTAAATGGTCCTTAGTATGTACACACACACACACACACAAATAATTATTGCTAATTATAATTCTTGTCACAAACACAAATCTCACAGAACTCACACCTCTGAGTAGGTTTTTTTTTCTTCTGAATTTGCCTCCATGGAGTTTATAATTGGTGTGATTTTGATGGTGAACAGAAAGTTAAGTAAATCAGGATAAGTCCACCTGACTATTGCTGGTTTTTGTTCCTCTCAGAGGACGTCTGTGGTCCCGATCCATCTTTCCAGCCTACAAGAACAGTGCGCTGCAGAGAGCATGGCCATGACTGGTGGATATGGGGGGGGGGGGGTTCGATCAGGCTGACATGTGTTTCATGTGTGATCTGATCCCAGGGCAGAGCGGTGCTGAGGAGATGTTTAGATCTCAGCTCTGATTCAGAGTCTGAGCAGCACTGAGCGTCCAGATTCAGTTTTATTTTTGAGGTCTTTCTGCCTAATGCACCTGTCAGCTGTTTGTTTGGTTGTTTGTTTAGTTTGTTAAAGTCCCACAAACACATAACACTAAAGTGATGAATAAAAAAGAACATAGATTTATATGTAGCACATATTATTTAACCTTACATATGTTGTAGAAACACATATATTACTTGTGAGGATTGCTTTCTGCAGGACCTTGTGTTTTTGATATTATTTATTAATAATGACATCACAGCAACACAGAGAAGAAAAACAAAAGTCTGGTCTTAACCGGTCTGATCTGGATGTTTAAAGGATCTTTATGGTTTAATTAAAACATTTTAGCCAAACCTGGTTTGGCTCAAGATGGTGACAAGAGCACGGAGTCCATTTTTAAAGTCCTCTGCATATAAGAACCTGATTTGACAACATCTCATGTCTATATATCTTTTTGATACTATTGTCTTTCCATAATCCCAAGTCCACATGAGTGGATCCACAGGCGGTCCCTGGTACCAAAGGCATATCTTCCTTTCATTTATATTCAAGATAAAATACTTTCACAATATGATGGACCTGGTCAGAAACCATTATTTCATTAAACCTGGAGGAAAAGTGATGATTTTTCAGAACCAAACCATAAAAGTTCTCATGAAAATAAGTAAATGTAGTTGTAAAATCAGACTCTTTGTGTTTGAGCAACATTAACAAGCAGCAGCAGTTTGTGGCTCCGTCTCACTTCAGTCATGAGACTTTAGATCAGCTGACTGTCCTCCCCAAACACTCAACGTCCCTCATTAGGAGGACAAAGATTTAATAATCTCAATATGGCCTCCTCAACTTCATTACCCACAAGAAAATAAACAGGATTATAATCCTAACCGGATGCAGAACCAGACCTGTGTGTGTGTGTGTGTGTGTGTGTGTGTGTGTGTGTGTGTGTGTGTGTGTGTGTGTGTGTGTGTTATTAGCAGCAGCTGATTGGCTGACAACAGCGATGCTGATGATTCCTGTGATGATTCCTGGATCTGACTGAAGCTGCTGGTTTGTTTGTTTTGTTCGGGATGAAAACAGCTGACGGGTTTCAGTAAACACCAGCATATAAATCAAGCTGCTGGAGGATTTGAAATTTTTCAGAGATGTTGAAGCTTCTGAGTCCTCTGATTTGCCTGTTTTTACTTCCAGCTGCAGGTGAGTGACAGAAAAACTATAAACCCAACCAAATACAAATAGAATTCATTGAATGGAAACTTATGTTTTATTTATCAGTTTAAATGTTTTTATCAGGAAACTTCTGAAATACCAAACGGACTGAGATTTTAAATTTAGATGAAATAAAAAAATTAAGAATTTTGGGGGGGAAAGCAATTTAATTGCAGTAACTAGGTTATTATTCATATTCTCTGTAGAAAACACTCATCACTTTCTTTTTTTTATTTTGCCTAAATGAAAAATTAATTTAAACATTAAAGACTCTCCTTTTAGAATATTTGACCTTATTTATTTAGAAAATTGGGGATTTGAATGACTTTATGAACTTCTTTTGCAGATGTCATTAAATTAGGCAGCAATAACAAACATGGGCCTAAATGAATGGTTTGTCTTACCTGCAGCAGATCTTACCTGAACATTCAGAGAGTCAAGCTAACAGCTAATCAGAGCATTTAACCATCATAATGAAATATTGTTGTTGCTATGGTAACTGCAGACATGGCTGCTGATTATGAGCTGCTTAAGATCTGGGAATGAAAACTGACTCATGCTTCAGCATTGAAATAAGCAAACATTGAATTATTCTGTCAAAATACAAATACATGATGCAGCGCTAGCTCGAAGGGTTTAGCTCCGTTAGCCATTAGCTTCAAGAGAACCCGATTCTCCAAAATGACATCACTCTGACTGCTGCAGATCAGTTAAAAACACAGTTTCTCTAAATTAAGGCCGATTTAATTTAAATCATATTAAATGTCTAACAGTATTATAATGCTTTAACCAACCTTATTGTCCTCTAGTGACCCTCTTCTGCTACACCTGTGTGTTTCCTGCCATCTCACCTCTGGACTGCATCAGATTCCCTCTCAGGTGTCCACCTGGGCAGCTCTGCCTCTCCAGCAGAGCCGTAGGTCAGAAAGGTGAGCGCCTCGAGTCGCCAAGCCACATTTAAATGGGTCAGAAGTGAAAGTGAGAGAGACTGGGGAGCAGAGGGGCGTGCACGCATTAAACTGATGTTTGAACTTTCAGGAGACTTCCATGTGGTGCTGTACGAGAAGAGCTGTGTCCTGCAGGCTCTGTGTGGAATCACAGGTGAGAGGTCTGCCATGGGACTCAACTTCACCTTCACCAACGAGTGCTGCAACACACACCTGTGCAACAGAGCTGCGAGGCCCGCTCCCCCCCTCTGGTCTGTCACGTTACTCACCCTGCTCACTGAGTGCTCGGCCTGGTGAACGAGAGAGTGGGCTGCAGCTGCTTCCATTTGTTTCAGTCTGATAAGGAAGATTTAAGACTCTGAAACATAAAACAATTATGTGGTATTACCCCCACCACACACACACACACACACACACACACACACACACACACACACACACACACACACACACACACACACACACACACACACACACCACACACACAAATATATACACGTGTTCCCCCTTACTAAACCTTTCAGATCAGCAAATGCATCAGTTAAAACACAGAAGACCTGAGTTATACTAAATCCATCATGCAGGCTTCATGTGGTCCAGAGTGGAACTGCAATCCTGAGTTACCTGGGATTAACCAGATTATTTATAGCAAAAGAAATCACCTCAATAGGACCTGTCTGAGCATGAATGCTAAAAGATCTAAAAAAGCAACACGTCCTCTTTTCTACAGAAACCCAGGAACAACAGAAGCCAGAACATCATCCAAAATCCCGCAGGAACTGGTTCAGATTAAGGTCAGAGGTCAAGAGTCCATGAAATATATTTGTGATGTTATTAATAAAAACCCATTATACAACAAAGACTAACTATTCCACCTGTTTGTGACTCATATAATTTATGAGTTTTTTTAATGAGATGAAAACTCGTATTTTTTCCTCCACGTTCTGCTGTTTAGAGCGGCGTGTGTAAGTGACGTCACAGGTTTCAGATTAGTACCTGCAGCAGCCGGTGGGCGGAGCCATGGAGCTGCTTTTCTCCACCAGGTGTTCCAGATTAGACTCCAGATCAGAGACAGTAAAACAAGTAAAAATATGATGAAGCTCCTCCTGGTTCTCCTCGTGTTCTCCGCGGAAGGAGGCCCTCTAATGGCTGAAGCTTCTAACCGAACCGATCAGCTGATGAACGTTTACCGGAGGGAAACACCGGCGCTGTTGCAGCACAAGTACCTCAGCCTCCCCATGTACATGGACTCGGACCTGCCGCTGGTCCACAAGGAGTACTTTTCCCCGGCCAGAGGGACCGGACAGGAGCCCCTACCTGGGCCGGTCCGGGAGCTCCTGCTACCGGTGATGCCCGACACCAGCCCGCCCAGCATGTCCGCCGTTACCGTAAAGACTTCCTGCGAACTGAACAAGATGCAGCTCCAGGTAGACCGGAGCATTCTGGGTTTCGGTGATCCGGTTTCTCACCTGAAACTCGGAACCTGCCAAGTCAGCCGAACCACAGAACATCACCTGCTCTTTGAGTACGAGCTGGAGAGGTGTGGTACCAAGCGCACGGTAAGTCACGGCAGGGCCGGTGCGATTTGGTGCCTAGGCGAGATTACTCTTTGGCACCCTTGGTCATGTTATCTGTCAGATTTGGGATTGAAGGCTAAATAAATTGTTGCATGGTTAAAGTATAAATGTTAAAACAGTTGGAGCTACCAAAGGAACAAACGAATTAAAAAATTAACCTGAATATTTGGTATAAAATAGTTACTATGCTAGACATCAGACTCTGGTTTACATCAGCTGTTACGGGATTAGAGTTCAGCATGGACCCAGAATCTGGTCTAGAGCTTCCTGCTGGACCCAGATGCTGGATGCTAGTATAAAGTCTCACATCACCTCTAGATGATTGGTAATCGGATGGTTTACTTTAACCTGCTGCATTATGACCCACCAAAACGTAAAGGACCAATCAGAAGGATGGCGCCTCTGAAGCTGCCCATTGCTTGTTATTTTAACAGGTGAGTTCAGATCCAGAATAATAATCCAGCTGTGTTTCTTCTTCACGCTAAAATCCTCTTTTAGCGTGTTCTTAACGTGTTCTATGTTTTAGGTTTGTTTACTCGTATAAAATTGGATACACACCAAAGGTGCAGATGCGCAAAGTCCTGAAAAAAATGAGGAACTCCGCAAAATTTGTTCTGACGCCACAAACTGGTAAAACTAGAACACACACAACTATTATTTTAGTCTAATTCAGGGAGTCACATTTAGATTGAAAACATTACATTTTATTAATTTATTTAGGAGCATCTTAAACACAGATTTGGACTTAAATAGTTTAATTTTAGTTTAATGATTTAAGTAAAACTCTTTGACCATCTGGGTTCCCTTTAGTAAGATGAAATGTTTCTCTTGTACTTCAGCTGAGTGGAAGGAGACCTCTCAGCCTGACTATGTTCTCGGGGAACCCATGTTCTTTGAGGCCAAGGCCGAATCGCTGTCCAATGACGAAAGACTTTACATCCACACATGTTATGCAACTTCTGAGAAGTCCCACACCTCCAAGCCTCAGTATCCAGTCATAAAGAACTCTGGGTAATCTCCATCTGGGCTTAATTCTATGAAGGAGACTATCATTTTTGACACCTCTGACTTCTGTCTTTCCTTCTGATGGTGAAGATGTATGGTGGAAAGCAAAAGCAGCCACTCCAGATTCATCCCTCACAGAAACAACGCTGTGAGATTCTCTGTTGATGCTTTTCTGTTCAAAGGGATGGCGGCTCAGGTGAGCAGAATGTTTAGTTTCACTTTCTCCTCCTAAGTTAAAGGTGTGACCCTTTACCTGCTTGTGTCTTCTGCAGCAGCTCTACATGCACTGCACCATGTTTGTAGGCAGTCTGGTCCCGACACCAACAGCTAAGTCCTGCAACTATGACTCAAACACTAGAAGGTCAGATCTTTGCAGGAAGTAGTTGTGGGATTGAAACATGCCGGATCATTAATTACTCCATGTTTTCAGATGGGTGGAGCTGTTTGGGCCGAACTCTGTTTGTGATTGCTGTGATTCCAGTTGTGGCTCTGAAGAATCTGCAGGTGAGTCCAGCTGGTCGGGTCCAAGCTTCAGCTGCTCGACAAATGTTGAATATGTTGGTATCTAGAGGCATTCATGGTGGTTGGAGATAGAGCCCAAACCATCAGCCCTCCACCACTATGCTGATAGATGGGATCAGTGGCTAGTACTGATGCTATTTGGTTTCTCCAGACTTGCTACATTTCATTATGTTATGTTGGACGATTACAGGTCCTTCTAAAAAAATAGCATATTGTGATAAAGTTAATTATTTTCTGTAATGTACTGATAAACATTAGACTTTCATATAGATTCATTACACACAACTGAAGTAGTTCAAGCCTTTTATTGTTTCTAATATTGATAACTTTGGCATACTGCTCATGAAAACCCAAAATTCCTATCTCAAAATATTAGCACATCATGAAAAGGTTCTTTAAACGAGCTATTAACCTAATCATCTGAATCAACTAATTAACTCTAACGCCTGCAAAAGATTCCTGAGGCTTTTAAAAACTCCCAGCCTGGTTCATTACTCAAAACCGCAATCATGGATAAGACTGCCGACCTGACTGCTGTCCAGAAGGCCATCATTGACACCCTCAAGCAAGAGCGTAAGACACCAAAAGAAATTTCTGAAAGAATAGGCTGTTCCCAGAGTGCTGTATCAAGGCACCTCAGTGGGAAGTCTGTGGGAAGTAAAAAGTGTGGCAGAAAACGCTGCACAATGAGAAGAGGTGATCGCACCCTGAGGAAGATTGTGGAGAAGGACCGATTCCAGACATTGGGGGACCTGCGGAAGCAGTGGACTGAGTCTGGAGTAGAAACATCCAGAGCCACCGTGCACAGGCTTGTGCAGGAAATGGGCTACAGGTGCCGCATTCCCCAGGTCAAGCCACTTTTGAACCAGAAACAGTGGCAGAAGCACCTGACCTGGGCTACAGAGAAGCAGCACTGGACTGTTGCTCAGTGGTCCAAACTACTTTTTTCAGATGAAAGCAAATTTTGCACGTCA
Source organism: Nothobranchius furzeri (assembly GCF_043380555.1). Classification (NCBI taxonomy): domain Eukaryota; kingdom Metazoa; phylum Chordata; class Actinopteri; order Cyprinodontiformes; family Nothobranchiidae; genus Nothobranchius; species Nothobranchius furzeri. The sequence goes on along the minus strand of NC_091745.1, from coordinate 60,363,145 downwards.
TTCAGAAATCAAGGTGCCAGAGTCTGAAGGAAGACTGGGCAGAGGGAAATGCCAAAATGCCTGAAGTCCAGTGTCAAGTACCCACAGTCAGTGATGGTCTGGGTTGCCAAGTCAGCTGCTGGTGTTGGTCCACTGTGTTTTATCAAGGGCAGGGTCAATGCAGCTAGCTAGCAGGAGATTTTGGATTACTGCATGCTTCCATCTGCTGAAAAACTTTATGGAGATGAAGATTTCATTTTTCAGCATGACCTGGCACCTGCTCACAGTGCTCACCACTGGTAAATGGTTTACCGACCATGGTATTACTGTGCTCAATTGGCCTGCCAACTCTCCTGACCTGAACCCCATAGAGAATCTGTGGAATATTGTGAAGAGAAAGTTGAGACATAAGACCCAACACTCTGGATGAGCTTAAGGCCACTATCAAAGCATCCTGGGCCTCCATAACACCTCAGCAGTGCCACAGGCTGATTGCCTCCATGCCACGCCGCACTGAAGCAGTCATTTCTGCAAAAGGATTCCCGACCAAGTACTGAGTGCATAACTGAACGTAATTATTTGAAGGTTGACCTTTTTTGTATTAAAAACACTTTTCTTTTATTGGTCGGATGAAATATGCTAATTTTTTGAGATAGGAATTTTGGGTTTTCATAAGTTGTATGCCAAAATCAATATTAGAAACAATAAAAGGCTTGAACTACTTCAGTTGTGTGTAATGAATATAATATATATGAAAGTCTAATGTTTATCAGTACATTACAGAGAATAATTAACTTTATCACAATATGCTAATTTTTTGAGAAGGACCTGTGTAACATTGTTCAGGTGAAGCTTTGTCAACACCAACTTACCCTGGTCTGTGACTGTTCTAAACCAGCTTTAGTAAGTTATTTTTGTCTGTGCAAAGATGTGATTTAAATATATATATATATATATATATATAAAATCTGACTGCACTATCTGCACCTTAACACACCCATTCTGTAGATACATCCAGAAGCAAGACCTCTTGCTACATATATAAATCCCTGACCCTCTGTGGGTGGTCTCATCCTTCCAAGCTCAGGTCCTCTACAAGAGGTCTGGGAGCTTGAGGGTTCTAGTATTGTAGCTGTTCCTATAGAACCGCACTTTTCTGGACTGAGATGTCTGACATTTTTCCTGATGTTCCCATCACTTGGTATTGCTACATCAACCATAACGGCTGTCCTGTTGTTTGTCCACCACCACAATGTCCCGTTGATTCATCGCCGTTTTGTCGATCTGGATCTGAAAGTCCCACAGGAGTGTGGCTTGCTCGTTCTCTACCACCTTAAGCCGGGCATACACTGTGCGACTTTTTCACTTTTTTGAGCCAATTTTCCACTTGTGCGAGAATCCACAAGATCGGGGCGAGTTTTGCGCTGAGCGTCGTGTAGTATACAGGGGGTTACGAGAGGCGATTAACACCAAGTGACCAGCTACCGATCAGCAATCGTGAGCTCGCACGGACTTGTGTGTGTTTGATATTTTGCTCGTCCCTCGTGAGGGTATCGCACTGTTGAAGCAGCGCTGCGAGCAGCTGCGACCCAAAAAGTATCAGAACCGCTCACAGCTCATGCGCAAACCTGAAAGCAGGGGTGGAATTTAAGGAAGCGGAAGCGACAAACAACTTTTTCTTTTTATTGACACACATGATGGCAAGAAGAGCCAAAGACAAACGCCTTGTTTTCACGGCCATTATTGCTGTTAGCATGCAGGCGCTTATCTGTTTTGAACCGAACGTGTGTCTTTCGTTTTCCTGGTGTTTACTTTCGGGGTTTTCTTCTTCGTGTTTGTAATTCCAACGTGTTGTGTCATCCACTGGCTATTTTTTAGCTGCGGTAGTTCATGCCACACGTAGAAGAAGAAGAAAATATAATTTCTATAGCGCTTCTCAAGATAAAAATCACGAGGCGCTTCACAAAAACAAAAAAATGTAAAAATGTAAAAAAGCATTTAGAAAATGTTTAAAAATATATTTAAAATGAGCAAAAATGGACAATTGTGATAAAAAAATGTTAAGAGAGAGTGAACAGGAAAGAGGGAAATCAGTGGATCCTGAGGAAGGTGGAATAGGTGGGGAGAGCAGAATAAAGAGAGGATGGTGAAGAAGGTCATACAAAAGCGTGTGTGTGTGTGTGTGTGTGTGTGTGTGTGTGTGTGTGTGTGTGTGTGTGTGTGTGTGTGTGTGTGTGTGTGTGTGTGTGTGTGTGTGTGTGTGTGTGTGTGTGTGTGTGTGTGTGTGTGTGTGTGTGTGTGTGTGTGTGTGTGTGTGTGTGTGTGTGTGTGTGTGTGTGTGTGTGTGTGTGTGTGTGTGTGTGTGTGTGTGTGTGTGTGTGTGTGTGTGTGTGTGTGTGTGTGTGTGTGTGTGTGTGTGTGTGTGTGTGTGTGTGTGTGTGTGTGTGTGTGTGTGTGTGTGTGTGTGTGTGTGTGTGTGTGTGTGTGTGTGTGTGTGTGTGTGTGTGTGTGTGTGTGTGTGTGTGTGTGTGTGTGTGTGTGTGTGTGTGTGTGTGTGTGTGTGTGTGTGTGTGTGTGTGTGTGTGTGTGTGTGTGTGTGCTCGCTCTGTCTGCTCGCTCCCAGTGAGTCGTGGAGGATGGCTGCTTATACTGAGCCAGGATTCTCTGGAGGTTTCTTTTTTGTTAAAAGGGAGTTTTCCTCTCCACAGTCGCTGCATGCTTGCTTAGTATGAGGATTGCTGTATAGTCACTGACACTAGTCAGTGACTTGATGCAATTTGCTGGGTTCCTTATATAGGACACACTATTTCTGATTGGCTTAATGAACTGTGAATTGGAATGTTTATTATGTGAAGTGCCTTGAGACGACTCTTGTCGTGATTTGGCGCTATATAAATAATCTTGAACTTGAACTTAACAAGTGAGTTTTCAGCTGCTTCTTAAAGGAGACCACTGAGTCCACTGATCTCAGGCTCAGGGGGAGAGAGTTCCAGAGTCTGGGGGCCACAGCAACAAATGATCTGTCACCTTTGGTCTTTAGCCTGGTGCTGCACAACCAGTAGGCTTTGGTTACTGGACCTCAGGGACCTGCTGGGGGTGTAGGGACTAAGAAGATCACCAATGTAAGATGGTGCTTGTCCATGTAAGGCCCTATAGACCAGGACCAGGGTCTTGAAATGAACCCTGAAGTTGACTGGCAGCCAGTGAAGCTGGAGGAGAAGCGGGGTGATGTGGGTGTGTTTGGAGGACTTGGTCAGAAGCCGAGCACAAGCATTCTGAACCACCTGTAGACGGTTCAGGGAGGTTCTGCTCAGGCATGTGAAAGGAGAGTTACAGTAGTCTAAGCATGAGGAGATGAAGGAGTGGATAACTGTCTCAAGTTCAGAGCGGGACAGAATGGGACTCAGCTTAGCAATGTTCCTGAAATGGAAGAAGGAAGAGCGAACAAAAGAACTGACATGAGAATCCAGGGTGAGAGCTGGGTCAAAGGTCATGCCAAGATTCCTGACGGAAGGTTTGGTGTGAGAAGCAAGCTGATCAAGAGAGTTTCTGACTTTGCTTGTCTGGGGCACAGATGAGGATCTCAGTCGTATCTTCATTCAGCTGTAGAAAGCTCCCAGCCATCCAGGTTTTGATAGTCTAAGCAGGTGTGTAACAGCTGCAGCTTAGACATCTCATGGGGCTTAAAGGAGATGTACAGTTGGATGTCATCTGCATAAAGATGGTAGGAGATTCATTTGAAGAAGCTCAGGATGTGCTGAAGAGGAAGCAGATAGAGGAGGAAGAGCAGAGGCCCCAGCACAGAACCATGTGGGACACCATGGGTAAGAGAGGTGGTGGAGGACCTAAACTTGGAGACGGCCACAGAAAAGGAGTGCTCAGAGAGATAAGAGGAGAACCACTCCAGAGCAGATCCTGATAGGCCTACCCAGTCTCTGAGCCTCTCCAGTAGCAGGTGATGGTCAACAGTGTCAAAGGCTGCAGTCAGGTCCAGCAGGACCAGAACAGAACAGTCCCCTGCATCACTGAGTCAGAAGGTCATTAGAGACCCTAAGAAGAGCTGTTTCAGTAGAATGAGCTCTACAAAAACCTGACTGTAAACTATCATAGATATTATGTTCATCAAGAGCAGCTGTGAGTTGTTTAGCCACAACCTTTTCCAAGATCTTGGAGATGAACAGAAGTTTAGAGATGGGTCTGAAGCTGCTATGGAGAGAGGGGTCGAGACTCGTTTTTTTTAGAAGCAAGACGATTACAGCATTTTTAAAGAAAGCAGGGACCTGACCAGAGACGGTGTGAGCAGTCGGCTCGCGTCCGAGAACTGGGTCGTACTGTGTGAGCACATGACTCGTGAGTTCTGCTCTGCGAGGAAGTCGTACATTTTGAGCTGAAGCTGAGTGCTATGAGTGAAAAAGTCACACAGTGTCTGCCCAGCTTTAGGGGATGTTTCCCACTTTGACCTTGGGGCTTCCAGTCTATACTCTGCACAGATGTTCACCAGGGCTATTCAGTTTTGGGCATTGAGGGCTGGTATCCAACACGTTTTGGTTTTAACCCTGCTTCAGCAAACCTGATTTCAATCAGCAGGTGATTAACAGGCTTCTGCCGAACCTGATGAGCTGCAGTGCAGATGATTCAACCAGTGAATCTAGTGTGTTGGACTAGAGAAACCAATAAAATGTTCTGGATACTGGGCCTTGAGGCCTGGAATTGAATAGCTATGCTGTACACACCATGTCATCCACTTTGTTGTGGCGTTCCATGTATGCTTTCCCTGCCAGCGTCTTACACCCTGTAGTAATGTGGTGTATTGTGTCAGGGGCCTATTTTGGAAAGCCTACACCTTGAGTCACAGTACAGGGTTTAACTATCCCTTTTATAAAATTCTAATAAAAAATCATAATTGCACAAAGGGGGAAACTCTGGATTGCAGCTTTAACCTTTTACTGCTGTAATGAAGTATGTGAGATTTGAGGTGAAGCTCTCAAGTGTTTTAAGGTTTGACTTCAGTATGAACTTGTTGGGACATCCACCTAAATCCATGAACTAGAATTCATTGGTTTTTTCTTAATTATTTTCACAGCAGAATATCAAGTTCTGCAGAAGAATGTTAATCACATTGAATCAAATCCATTGTGTAGGACCCAAGAAACATCTAAAATATTTGGGATTGGGGACCTTAATGACCAGACACCAACAAAATGAACTTACTACACCCATAAACCTAAAGTTTTGTTGTGATTGGAACTACAGATCATCTGGAGTACCACAGGGATGAGTCCTTGGTCATCTTATTTTCTCCATACCTCCTCTTACCCATCCCAATCAGAATAGTTTCTATGCAGATGAGTCTCAGCTGTACAAGCATGTAAAACCTGGAAACCCAGGAAAATATACAAATTTTTAATGCTGATGTGAAACTTGCAGGTTATTTTTACTTAAGCTTAGGTTAAGCTCAATTATCTGACCTTTATCTTGTTTATTGAAACATTTTTACACATGTAATTTTGCTCCTGCCCTGACTTGTTATACCAGGACTGAAAGTGTTTGCTACATACCTTCCCTAAACAAAATCCTTATTGGATATTTATTTAATTTAGACTTTTCAACTTCAGTCTTTTAATGCCTCAGTCTTACTGATTTAATGAAATTTGTAATAATTTTAACAAGAACTGTAATACAGGAAAAGTATTGCATCACATGTAGGAGTAACTGAATGTGTGTTATGAGTTTATTTCCTGTTTAGACAGGAAGTTTTGGGATGTTATTGAAGCACAGCTAGAGGTGAACTAAGATCTGAATTTTTTCCAGAATTTTTTCCAGAAACACCAGTAATGAGCAGCACATCTTGGACAATAAATCCTAAAACAAAAGTTGTCCTCCAACTCAAGAAGAAGATGGCGCCCACCACATCAACCACAACAGGGACTTCGTGGAAGTCTTTGCCCGTTGACTCAGCTGATTTGCAGATGGGAGGAGTGGGGGAGGTGGGGGAAGCGGAGCTTGATTGGCCCTTCCGAGGTGGGGGAGTAACATGGATGGAGGAGAAGGAGGTGAAAGGCTCCGCTGTGGGGGAGGAGGAGGAGGAGGAGGAAGGGGTCTCCAAGCCTCGCAGAGTGTTCGAAGATATTTTTGATTTTGATGAACTTTCTTTTGATTTAAAATAAACTTTTTACAGACATTTTCTGTATTTAGTGAATTCATGTCATTTCCTTTTGAGTAATTTTCAGGGAAACTTTTGTTTTCTTTAGTAATAAAACAAGATTATTATTTTCAACATAATTTTTATCTTTTATTTCTACTGTTAAATCACTTGAGGATTGACATTTAAAAAGCTTCACTTCATTAAAGCTGAACTCAAACTGTTTCACTAGATGTACTAACCTTAACTACTAACTAATGACCTGAACTACTAACTAGTGACCTGAACGAGTTCTCTGGTTTGGAGCTTAAAGCATCGTGTGTTCTACAGGTGGACAGAAAATCTTTTTATTTTTTTACTTTTAGATAATGCACAAATGTTGTTACATGAAAAAAATTCTGTACAATTTGTTTTATAAAACAATCAGGTCCTGTAATGAGATAACTGCAGGTTGACCTGTGATGTAATAGAAACCGTTCGGTATCAGTCATTTACAAAATAATAAATGTGAACAGGTTAGCCTAACCCTCTGGTTCTGTCCACTTCTGTGGAGGAGTATGAAGATGCCTTTTAGGAACTGGACCTTAAAGCATCATATCATCTCCCATCAGACGGGTTCTGCTCAGGTGGCACCAGAAATAAGCTCACTTGGGTTCTTCTCCTGTCTGACCCGTCGAGGTGCCGCCACCTCAGTAGTATGAGCTCAGGTGGGCATGAGCAGCCGGGTGTCGGGTCATAGCCGATCCGGGGTAGATTGGGCTGCTGGGCGAGTTCCAGTACGTCGTCGGTGGCCCAAAAAAGTTCCCTGGAGAGACGGGCATGGGAGCAGGATGGCCTCCCATGAAGTTCATTTTGGGCTGGTGGCTGTGGTACGGCTGCATGTAAGGCATCTCAGTCTGGTACTTAACAATCCCTCCTTCTGGAGCGTGGTTCTGATGCGCCTGTGAGATGCCCTGGAAGTCAAACTTGTAGGCGTAGCGCTTGCCGTGCACCTTGGTCATGATGTTCTTGTCGTAGTAGTATCGCAGAGCGCGGCTCAGCTTGTCATAGTTCATGTTGGGCTTGCTCTTGCGCTCGCCCCAGCGCTTGGCCACCTCATCTGGGTCGGTCATCTTGAACTCGCCGTTGGTGCCCTCCCAGGTGATGATGCCGGAGTTGTTGCTGTCTGACAGAAGCTCCAGCAGGAACTGCCATAACTGGATCTGCCCCGAACCTGGGAGGAAAGTCAAAAGCATTAATGGATTGGCATGGAGCTGGGCAGGTAACATCTAACCGTCCTGGGGATGGAGTGCTGAGTGGAAAGATGACTATATTTGGTTACTTTCAACTCCTAAATACAAGAAATAAAATAGTCAAAGTGATTGTGTGATTTTGTTTGGTCATGAATCATTTATCCGTGTTCCTTTCAAGGTTGTTGCTGCTCCCTGGTGGATGATCCACTCTGAAACCTTAGATCTCTTCACCTCACTCTTATTTTACTATACTGCGTACATTTTACTGCAGTCTGAACATGCACATAAGCTTGATGTGTATAAACCACCACATTTATTTTTTTAATTTCAACATTTTAGATAATTTATTCTCTTTCTGAATATTTAGATTCAACAGTGTTTAAGATGAGTTCCAAATATTCTGATTTAACTTGTTGGACTTTGAATGTAAGTTTACACATTTAATTTTAATTATCTAAATTCAAATGCATCTTTAGGTGTGACTTTATAGTCAGATTAGTTTGTATATATTTAAATTTAACAAATATTTAGTTTATTTACTTAAATCATACACTTGGATTTGATTCTAAATACTATAGATTTACCTTTATGATTTCAGATTCAATTCTAAATATTTATTTCTAAAAGGTGTTGATGTTTAACAAAATGTAGCATTTTTAAATTTTAATCCATAACTTTACAACTGGCACCCCATAACCAGGAGGTTTTACAAGTACGAAATGAATATAGATAAGTATTTAACACATAGCCGAGGACCATCTTCTCAGCACCTTGGAGAGCTCCCCATGTTAACGCTGAACACAGATCTACCAGCTCTTTGTTTTTGCATCAAATGTGACCTTTTCACTGTGAGTCTTGGTGGAGATAGGGCAGAAACCTACCCACAGGCCTGTGAGCGCTGGGGTCAGCCAGCTTGTACGGACTTTGTTTGCCTGTTCGGTTCTTGATTGAGCCGAGGACTTGGCCTTCTGTGAGGAAACAGTAGGGCAAACAGTCACTTTGGTGAGGTGGAAGCCAGATCTCAGGTCCGGTTGAATAGTTCTCTGTTTTCTTTTGGAAGATTCCCAACTAAATAAAATGAGCCTACAATTCTTAATTTTTGTTCTTTTGTATTAAAATATTCATAAAAAGCAAAGGACATTCTTTCCCATGATTCTTTGAAACTTGAATATTTCTGATGAGGATTTTTGAGAAATAGTTTAGAATATTTTTCTGTAAGGTCTTTATACTGCAGAAATTTTACAGAAAATCCCTAAAATTCAACCGTTTTAACTTTCTTTTAAAACTTTTGTGATCTACTTCAATTTTTGACTAATTTTTTGTTGTTTTACATGACTTCAGACAGACGTCCCTTCCCTGTCAGTGTTTTAGATGCTTTGCAGCTCTATTATTCTCTAATTCAATTATTAGTTTTTTAATTGTTTGTCTTCACCAGGTTTTTCCTCATAAGGGCCGGGACTTCCAGGTCAAGGTGGCTTTAAACAAATGGGAAAACAACTTTAGAAATAAACTACAGATGTGAAGTATAATTTTAATGAATATGGAGTCATTTTAGTCTTTTTGACTATTCAGCTGAACAATTTGTCTTAGCGTAAACATGATGCAAATCATTATTTTCCATCTGCCAGCCCTTTTTTGTACCAAAGCAGACAGTAAAAAGGCCTCATTTGTTTCACCTTTGCCCTTTTGAGGTTTTAGATTCTTACCTGGATTGGAAAGTCTGCTGCTGATGGGTCCTAATGTCTGATACGGGTCTGCGAGAGGACAAAAATACATGAAGATTGGATTTAGAGAAGGGTCTCCATGGAAAGGACTGAAAACTAGGAGACGGTGAGTTGATGGATGGTGCTGCGCTCAGGTTCTGGTTCAGGTCTGACACACCAGACACGTGTCCATCATGGAGGACATCAGTGGATTAAAGACGGGGTGTTTCTCAATGTCAAGAAACTTAGCCTTGATGTCTTGGTCCCGCCCCGGTTGCCTAGGAGATACATCATCAGGAACCGCCAAGGTGTATTCCAACGTTCATGTTCTACCGAGTCATCTGTTCTCCGTTTGTTAGCCGGTTAGCTAGCTGAGCAAGGATACATGGGAGGTGTCTTGTAGCCTAGCCTTGGCGGTATTTTCAAAAGGATGGTGGATCAGAAGCCGGCAGCTACTTCAGGGGACAATTTCCTGTTTAAATGTAAGTCAACTAATTGTAGCTATCGGGCTGAAATCTGAAATGTTTTTTAGATCCAAAGCAGTTAGCTATGGTTGGTTAGTAGTTGCAGCTTCGGTGGCTAGCAGGTAGTAACTCGTTTACATATTTAATTTAACCAATATATACACAATTTAAAAGGCTTGTTATATTTATATTGAAACATATATATGAAATATAACGTCTCCTGTGTCACGTGACATTACGTGACCTTAGCGGAAGCCGCTGTCATGTGATGCAAGTCTGTTCCATTTAACCGTTTTCTTTGACCAAGGAAGGACAATGTCCTCTTAAGCATGGCGCCTGGCCTCACAAGTTATCGCCTTGCGAGGCCAGGCGCCTTGACATTGAGAATCATGTCTCGACTGAACCTGAAATAGGAACCAAAGGCAAAACTAAACCTTTAAAACATCTCCAAACAATCAAAAGATCCACCAATCCACGTCAATTGATTACAGGACAATGAAGCGAGACAAATACTGGAGTAGGACTCGATCACTACTAGATCAAGACTCGGTCAGGACTATATTGGGTCTGGATCAATGGCAAAAAGATTTTGTTCTGCAGGTTGGTCTAGCCACACTCCTTTGTAGCCTCAGCAGGTCTACTATAGAGCTCCGGACGTCATGTGACTCTCAGAGAGTAGATGCCATGTTGGCAGGCAACAAAGGTAAACAAAATGACCAGGATCGGCTTGGATTTTACTTCGTCGGAGTTTACTTCACACTTTAAAACCGAAGAAATCGTTTTATATAGTCAGAAATTAAATAGATTAAACATCTCCGACCCTTACCGTGCCCCTGTGATACTTTTTAAAAACGCCAGAAGCTGTCGGAGCGGACTTCTTGCCGGACCTGGCCAGGAAACGCCTTGGGATTCCCCCGGAGGAGCTGGCCCAAGTGGCTGGGGAGAGGGAAGTCTGGGCCTCTCGACTTAGGCTACTGCCCCCGCAACCCGACTCCGGATAAGCGGATGAAAATGGATGGATGGATGGATGGACAAATAACATATATTTACATGTAAGTCATTAAAATAGAGTGCTGTGCTGTTTGAATGTATAAACTGAACGCCAAGAGAAATCACTAATTTGATTTTTTTCCGTGAATAAAATAAATATGTCAGGCAGGAGCGTCTCAGGATCTGTCTGAGAGCTGTCTCGGTGAGACAGATAATAGCAATCCAAAGTGTTTTTTATGTGTGATCTGACAATTGATCAACCATTGCTTAAAATTAAATACAGCTTAGCCGGTTAATTGCTGTGATCATAAAACACGTAAACGGCAGCACGCAGAACTCACGAGGCAACGTTTTACATGATGTTTACTTGTTGCTATGAGTAATAAGACAGAAAAAGCCACGCCTAAATAAGTTTAGGAAGCCCACTAAGAATCGTAATAAAAGCATTTAAAATAAATACCATACACAGTTGAGGAAACGTTGGTTTAAGTACCTGATATGAAGTGGTTGCTGCATAAGCAAAAAACTTTACTCTCGGGGTCCCACAGTTTCATTTCAGCCCGGTCACTAGCGCATTTTTTTTACAATGATCCAACGTTTGCGGCGCTCCGGATCTTGGGGAATCCTGTAGATGGCTCATTCCTTATGTCGTCCGCGTTTGTTCTGCATCCTGGGGCACAGCAGGAATCTACCATATTTTCCGTTTGACTGAGTTTTCTGACAATAACAAATAGTCCAGCTGTGGGCTTCTGCCTGCCAATATGGCGCCATTTCGATTTGAGCTGTTGCATGCCGGGAGAAGTGACGTCAACTCCCGGATCTCTATTGGCCTGAACAGTTTTGTGTTTGGCCAGTCACAGCGATCTGTGTTAGTTAAGGCTTTATATAGAGCTGGGACAAAAAAAAAAAAACAATAGAGGGCGGTGGCTCAGGAATGAGGCTTGTTTCAAATGGCATTGGCATCAACTTTAGACAATTTAGACTTTGGCTTTTCTTTGAGACAAGATCAGATAGAGGTACTTGAGTTCTTTGATAAGACGATGATGTCTTTGCTTTTGTTTTCTTCGTCTTCAATGGTATATGGCAGACTGCCCTGTTGACTGACATCCATATCAATGAATACATCATGTTTGTTGCTCTGATTGGTCTCAGCACTGTCCAATTACGTGCAGAGACAGTTTGAAAGACAATGCCGATTCTGCCCCTAGAAGGTGAGCTGTTACAATGGTTTGTTGGCCGGACTAGATATTTACATATAGGATAGATCAGGACTGGATCGGAGCTAGATCAGGATTGAAACCAGATTGGGATGAAGGTCTTGAAACAAATCGAAGAGCAAAGAATACAAAGTGAAAATGTCTGTCTCATGCAGGACTTTTAAATCATTTTCTAAAATCCAACAACACTTGTTTTTAATAATTAAATGTCCACATGTTCTCAATGTTTGTGTCCAACAGCTGATTCCGATCAGCAGCTGATTCAAACATGAATCTGAAGTTACTTTTACCTTGGCCGATTCTCGGCGCGGGCTCGGATACCCTCGTGCTGTGTTGGTGCTCGATAGAAGAACCTGGAGAAAAGGAACTCTGTTAGACATGTGAAAACTTTTTTATGTAAATCCAGCTGGTTTTCACGCTACAGTAAATCTATCGTCGGTTTAGTCGTTGCTGTCGTACCCTTCTGCACTGCAGCAGTCATGGTGTTTGCTGGCCAGCTGTTCCTGCGGCTGATCTCATTAAAATCACTTTCTGCACAAACACAAACAGACAAAAGCATCAGAGATGAGACACATCTTTAGGAGGAAGGAACATGACAAGGGTTCAGGGTCAGGAGATGACCCCGGGTTTCTTGGGTGAGAATGCTTTTGTTCGTGCCACCACAGGACCACGGGTTGTGGTCCAGAGCGAGACCCGTAGCCCTGTTTCCTCTGCCGGTGCAGCTGTTTCCTGTCTGAAACTGGCTGTTGAGTTTTGGACTCATCACAGCTTTAGTCAACAGGAGTTTAGTTTGTTCAGGAGCCTTCTTGACTTCAGAAACCAAAGAACATGGTTCTGAAACAAAGAGCTTCATCAGAACCTGGCTGTCAGATAGAAGGTAAAAATGAAAGTCGTCAATCACTTTTAATCTGGGTTACAATTAGAAAGAAACATCCAACTTCTGAATATCGCTGCTGATCGTCTCGTTCCCGTTTAGCTTGTTTTACCTAATGTTAAAAATGTGTAACTATAAGTTATTTGCTGCTTTTTACGAGTTAAATGCTGGATAATTTTCAGTCTTTGGGCTTTGAAACTTATTTTGAATAAACCTGATTGACAGGATGTTACTCATTCTGCTCACATACGTGTGAAACGCGACACCATTAGCAGCTTTTTACAGCTCGTTTCTGCACAAATTTGTGTCCAAAGCCTTTATCTGCTGCTGTAAAAATCAACTTTCATTTTGCAGCCCAGTGTTAAAATGGCTCACAAAAAATACGGAAGGTGTATTGAGATTAAACGCAAAAGGTTGAGGGAAAAATGGGCATTTCCTGAAGAAAAGTTGAAAAAAAAAACTTTCAACGGTGGATCAGGAGGCTTTAATTTGTCCTGTAACTGGTGGGTTGCCGGTTTCAACCCCTCTCAGCCGTCATCTTTGTTATTTCAGTGTCCACACTCTAAAATTCCTGTAATTCTTCACAATAAAAGCCTCAAACATACCTCAGAACACACAAAGCTTATAAAACAGTTAATTAATCCCGTTTTTTAAATTTTAATCAGATTTAAGGTATAAAACAGTAATCTTATAATCTACAGATTAATTTTAAAATAATTTTAAGAGTATTTTTTTAGTTTATCTTTAACATCTGAATCTAAATGAGCAGAACCAGATAAATGTTGACCTATTTGTTTTTGTTTTGTTCTAACCTGATGGATATATTCTGTTGCCATGGTAACGCAGATTTTTCTGATAAAGTTTATTTGGTGTTTTGACAGAACTATAACAGGATGTATAAAAATGATAAAAACAATGATGTGACTATTGATTACATCGTATTTGACTGAAATTTATCTGACAGTCCTTTAACAGAACTTTATTGCTGTTGATCAGAAACCGATTTAGTGAAAATGTTTAGTGAGGATTAATCAGGAATGACCGTCTCACCTGATTTGACCTGTAGCCGTGGCTGTGGGGGAGGGGGTGGCGTGTTGTTGGTGGGAGGTGTGGAGTAGGAGAAGGTCGGGCTGCCTGGAACAAAACCATCAGGTCAGATCCTTCAAGGATGGAGACATCTGGATCCAAAACTTTATTCATATTAAAGTCAAACTGCTGTGATTTACAGAAACTAAACTTCTGCATCTTTGCCTAGAAAGTTATGTAATTCAGCAAAGATCCAGAGTCACGGTGACATTTGTTTTTAAACATAAAGCATGTGCTGATAAAGAGGAACCATGGTCACAACACTCAGTGGAGACCACAGAGGTGGTTAAATACGGTTCATGTGATCAAAAAGACTTCTGTAAACGTCCTGCTGCTGCTAGAAGGTGCCATGGCTATGAGGCATGGTGTCAGATTTACAACAGAAATGTATCTGTGTTACGACCCTGGTGTCTAGGGGACCTGGAGTAACGTGCAGGGCGCGTGGCACAGGTGTTGAAGGTAAAGTTTTAATACCGGTGGGCATTTTTCTTCTTTGGTCAGTGCAAAAGTGAATACAAATGGGTCTCAGCCCCGTGGAAATCACTAAGAAAGCTCTAAAATGCCATTATTAAAACTTTGTTAACCTTTATCACCTGCATCCCGGATGAGCCCCCATATGTTATCACCCAAGGGTCTGATCTGTGGTAGATGTTCTGATCTGATGCAGCTCCAGCAGGACGGTTCTACTCAAAGGAAACATTTCCAGGTTCTTACTCTGTCTGAGGTAATTCAGATGTGACAGCAGGATGTCGGCGTTGTAGGCCGACGTCAGCCTCATCATGTCGTCTTTGGTCATCTTGCAGAGGGCTTTGCCATCCAGTGCCTGGAAGAGTGTGACGTCCACCTCCTCCAGGACGTACTCCTTGATGGCCCAGTCCAGCCACTGCCGCACGTGGTCCTGGGTCCAGACCTCAGGATCTGGAATCAGAGGACAAAGGCAGGCAGAGTTTAGGTCTTCTGTTCAGAGACCTAGATATCGTTCTGGCTTTCTTGGTTTAAATAAAACAGGAATAAAAGCTAACGTTCAGGATTGATGATTTATTTAGATTAAAGGTGTGAAACAATGATTTTATTCTGTACAGAGGGAGCAGTGCAGCAACATGATTTTAGTTCTGATGTTAACAAAGCTGATGAAGCGGCTGAAACCAGGCGGTGAAGTTAAGACTTCTAAACCGCGTCAGATGATTATTTTATCAGAAGGCCTGGAATCAGACTCCACATGGACTTTGGCTTTTATTTACACTATTCATTTTTCACGGGAGAAAAATAATAAAACACTTCTGGATGAGCAGCTTCACGGTAAAAACAAGAGTTATTAAAAACCACAAGTCTTTGCAAACCCGTCAGAGAACCATGTGTAAGATTAAAAAACTTTTTTTTATTTTAGGAATCTCAGTATAAAATGTCTCAAACCGACACATTCATGCTTATTTATCAGTTTTTGTTGTATTTGTATGTTTTATATAAAATTACTGTAAGTTCAATTCAACAAGCTGGAAACACAATTTAGGTTAAATTAGATTTCATTCATGAAAAACTTGAAGCCCAATTCATGTTGAATCAAAGTTATAAAATGACTTCTGCTCTGAAAACTATGTGAACTTTTATTTGTAATCATGCTGAACTGATTTAGATGACACACAACAAATAAAATCTTAATTCTATTTGAGCAAATTTCCTTGTTGCAGTTTGGCCTCAGTCATATTGTGTTTGCATTATATTCCACATTGAGAATTTCGCCCTAATTAATAACTAACATATCTGTTATTTTCATAACCAGAGTCTGAGGCTCTGAAAGCCCCACCCACTTACCTTACTTCTGAAATATTTTTCTTCTGATCTCCTGCCCCTCCTTTATGGACATTATTCAGAATTGTATCAATTTACTTTATAACCAGTGCTGGTAATGACATAATTAAATAAGATTAATTTAATAAATTAATTTAGATCAATAAAAAAAACTTTTGTAAATAATCTTTGAATTACAGTTACTAAACTGTTTAATTCTAAATTCCAGTGATTTATGATCAAATTTGAAATACTGCGTCAGTGCTGATGGGATTTTGCCATCGCATCTCTTACAGTAAGTGTTTTCCAACACCTTCAGGTTGGATTTGGTCCAGTGGAATATTTAGCATCTGATTCAGGATGCTGGTGACCACACCCCGAGCTCCTGATTGTTCTGGCTTCACACGGGCTGCTCTAATGCAACATCCATGTATTATGAAGCAGAACGGCCCAACCAGTGACTCACCGATGAATCCGTGTTGGGCTTTACGTGAATTTGTACTCATCTCTGATGCCACTTGAAGACCAGAAATGTCCTGTATGCCTCAGGGGGTCGTTCCAGGAGGGGGGATTTTTAACAACGTGAAAGAATTCTTTGGACCAGACAACAAAGACTAAACAGTGAGACATGAGTCACATCCTGAAAGTAAATATAAACCCCCCCCCCACACACACACACACACACACACACACACACACACACACACACACACACACACACACACACACACACACACACACACACACACACACACACACACACACACACACACACACACACACACACACGCACGCACGCACGCACGCACGCACGCGGGTGCGTGTAAACAAATGGCACATAACAGAGTCAGTATAATTAATTTCTTGTGTTTAGACAGCTTCCTGAAGCTTCCTTCTCTGTTCGGCAAAATAAAGTTTACGACTGATGAGCTAACAGCTAGTCTGAATGCAGCCGAGACCAAAGTTTGATTACACCAGGACTGTTCAATTCCGGGCCTTTAGGGCTGGTATCCAGCATGTTTTAGTGGTTTCTCTGCTCCAACACGCTTGATTCAGTGGTTCAGTCACCTGTGCAGCAGCTCATCAGTCTCTGCAGAAGCCTGTTAATCACCTACTAATTGAAATCAGGTGTGTTGAAGCAGGGTTAAAACCAAAACATGCTGGATACCAGCCCTTCGAGGCCCAGAATTTAACAGCTCTGGATTACGCCATCATGTGATGGCGCCAATCTCAGGAATCTCCCAGTTGTTATAGAAATTTTACGTTAACGCAGTTACAAATTACAGGGTTTTAAACATGGAATTCCACAGTTATTTACATGGAATTCCATGAATATTTACAAGGATACATGTAGCACTTCATTCAAGGAGTCGAGTCCAACAGGAAGTAAACATTCCTGTTGAGGTAACCTGCAACGGTAAACTGTCAGTGTTCTTTACTTAAACTAGGCATTAGCTTAGCAGTCCTACAGGACGTTAACTCTACTTCTTTGAAGAGAGGCTGTTCAGGACGTCATTTACTACAGGTGACCTTTACTTTTTTTTTTACACAGAAAAAGTCTTTTAGGGCAATTATTATCTTGAGGTTTGTTTTAGGCACTCTTCTATATAATATTGCTGTCATGTTAAGACAAAATAAAGTTTTGGGGATTTTCAATACTGCAAAAAATATTCAGAAACTGATCCCAGATGTGCTGACAGCTGGCTGCTGCTGTGGTTTTTACCCAAATCTATCCTTTAGCAGCTCCTGAGTATTACAGTGGATGTAAGATGCGTTTTGTTGGAGTTTCAACAACAATAATAAAACAACATTTGTGAAAAGGTTTTATGTCTCATTTGAGTGTTCAGAGCTACAGAAACGTCTGATTTCAGGCCTCAGAGGATATTTGTATTTTTTCATGACAGAATCGAAAAAGGAAGCAGGGAGATTAAAAATGAAGAGTGTCCACGCCTGAGCTGCGGTTCCTGTTTGCTCGGCGAGCTCTGAGCTAAACCAGTGCTTAGCTTTCACACTTTATGAATGGAAAGCATGATGTCATGTTGATGCAGAACACTGCAGCTGATAAAAGGAGGTCCGAGTTCTGGTGTATGGGGGGGTTGGGGTCTCTGGGCTCACCTGCTGGGACGATGACCCTCTTCTCCTCTGTGGTGCTGCTGGGTGGGGTGGAGGTCTGGGCACTGATGCGGGGCTCTGGGTACGAGGTCTGGTATGTCATTGAGGCCCCGTCACTGCTCATGTGTCGGGAGCGTTTGGTGACGCTGCAGTCTACCGGAGACTCGCGGCTGGAACAGAGCATGCATTCAGAAGATGTGTAGTTCTGATCCAGAACTCCTGAATGGGCTGAGCGGCTGGCTGCAGCAGCCAGTCTCTGGCAGCAGAGCAGATTTTGCAGAATAAGTTTTTTTCCTCTTGCATCCTTTTATCTGTTAGTGCCAGGATCTAAAATTAGTCTGCAAACTTTCCACCGAAATGGTTTGAAATGTGTAAAAGCAGTGAGCTCTGCAGGTTAAACCACATGCACCACTTATTTCACCTGAAATTGCAGCTAAATGGATTTGATAGAATTTATAAACGCCGTAAATCAGGAAATATTCAGCTGTGCTGGAGGCAGTGCAAGAGGAAAATGCCTCATTCTGTTTACATTTAGTCGGGAAACAAAACCTGAATAATTTTTAAACCAAACTTTCCAGGATGCAACTTTTCTGTCCACAATAAGAGTTCAACCTTAATAAACACATTAAGAACAGCTGGTTAGATGCCTTTATTCATGCACTTTCTATTAAATGAGTGAAAACCAAGATCTGTAGTTTGAGTGATTTTATGGTCAAATGTGGTGGAAAAATGTAGTTTTTTTTCCATCCCTGTTGGTGTCGTCCAGTCAGAGGGAACAAAATATTTGGCTCCTAAGCCATAAACATGCCCCCCACCCCCACCCCCCCCCCCCACCCCCACACACACACACACACACACAAGCGTCCCACAGGCCTGACTAACCTGGTCCCATTGACTTGGTCACCCCTTTTCCCAGCATTCGGTGCTGCTGACCCCACCCACTCGGACTCGCTGGGATCTGGACTCTGTTTGGCGGTCTGACTGAATCTTCCAGGTGATGTAATCTCGGTCTTCATGTGCATGGTTGTGGAGTAGGGTGGCTCAAAGATGGGTTGATCTTCAGTCACCACAGAAAGCGCTTCCTGTTTGACACAAATCACACTTCATTCATCAGATTAGGGTTCAGGTGGATCTAAAGTTAAAACTCCAGGATTGGACCTCAAAGACAACAGAAGCTGCAGAAGTTCTCTGAAGGTGAACCATCTCTTGCTGCCTTTTTAGCAGCATGCAGATCAAATAAGCTCAAAACTTGTTCAAAACTAAAGGCTCTAAATCTTTCATTTTAAATATATTCCTATCTGAATCTGTTGTTAAAAATTGTTTTTTTTGCGACTTGGTGGATGAAACCATGTTACAGAAACAAATTAGAGCTTTATTACAACTTAAAGTGACTCACTTTTGTTAAATTAACAAACACCCAGCAACCAGGGGTGGACAGGCCATCTGGCAGATGGGTCACCAGTCCGGTCCGCACCCTTCCACCTGCTCTGACGGCTGGCAGGACGTGCAAATTTCCACGAGCACCAACCCAACAGCCGGTGGGATAGAGAAATCCCAGGGCTGAATTTTCGTCTCAGTCCACCCCTGCCCAGCTGTGTGTTGGTATGTCTCAGGTTCTTCTTGAATCAACCATCATCTCCTTAATTTTGTTCTCATCTAAGATGAGATGATTGTAGCCACACCGTTCGACCAAGAGGTCCACCAGGTCTCTTGTCTGATCCACCCAGCAGGTGCAGACTCCTCTAATGGGCCATTCCCTTCTGTACCGGGTCGGCCCGGGCCGGGTAGCGTAGATTGTTTACATATCTGGGTGGCCTGGTATTTTTCCGGGCCAACCAAGGCTCATTCTCAGCCCTCTTCTCGAGGGGGTCTGCTTCAGGCCGACCAGGGCCAACACACCCACTGCTGACAGCAAATTCACACCTTCCATTAGAGCAAGCCTCTGATTGGTGGGTAGAATCAGCCCACATGGGCTTAAGGCAAGGATGTGTGGAATCAACCGGGCCAGGCTGGGGCCGACTGGGGCTACCCGGCCCGGGCCGACCCGGTACAGATGGGAATGGCCCATTAATGTCTCTTCAGATGACAGGACCCTCACTTGTCCTGAAGGTCTGAGGTGGACAGAGTAAACAAGAGTGGTGAGAAGACAGTCCCCTGTGGTGCCCCTGTGCTGGAGACAACCTGACCATGTCTTGAGGACTTTCTTGATGTGAGGACCACATGTCTGCAGTCGTTAAGGACAGATGGGATAGGGCCAGGTGTCTTCCACAGCAATGGGACCTTCTCAGGCAGGAACCAATATCAACTGATGAATGAGGAGGTTGCAGGAGCTGGATTTAAGATGAGGTGTGACAAGGAAGCTGTAGGTCAAGGGAGACAAACAGATGTCTGTTGGGGGGGGGGGGTGTTCATGCTGAACTGAAGCAATTGAACAGATTCAGTTCAGGTTTATTTCAGACCTCCATCCATCTGATTCTCCTTCTGCTTCAACCCAAAGTTGCTCCTCATCCCACACCACACGTTGTTCTGCTGATCTTCAGAAGTTGCTTCATGTCTTAATTTAAAGTTGCTTTTGTTAATTCCTTAACATCTCCCTGTCTCCTTCCCTGAACCCTCTCCTTTTCTTGTTGAGCAACTCTTCCAGGTCTCTGGTGATCCAGGGTTTGTTATTGGGGAAGAACCTCACTGTACTGGTGGAGGTGACGTTACTTCCTCCTGAACGAATCACAAGTACCCAACGTAAGAGCACAACAACTCCAAGCAGCAATCAAACCAGGACAAACACAAACCCTCAGAGCTTCAGCGCCGAGTTGTTTTACTGAATTCATCTTTTCTTTACTGCTCTTTACTTCTCTGCTGCTGATTGGAGATTAAAAGCATGTTTTGAGTGGAAGCTGCAGGTTATGAAACCACCATGACAAAACAGAGGGGCAAAGCGAGAAAAGAACGTTTCAGAAATAGTGTGAAGGCAGTCAGGAGGCGGCCTAATCTCAAACGGCATCAGTAACTCTAACAACACTTTTATTTCGTCGTTAGGATCTAGGTTGGGGGGGAGGGGTGTCAGCTCAAGGTGGAGTCTAATTGAGATTTAGCTCCAGCTTCCTGTGTTCTGCTGAACTCCGAGGCCTAAGATGGCTCTTCATCCAGCTCGCTCAGACAATTGGACCTGTTGTTCTGTCTGCTCCTTGAATTAAGTGCAGACCGAACGGCCGGGTCCAACATGTGTTTGTTTAGAGGAGCCGAGCATTGTCTTTGGGCCTCGTACGTCAGTACCGGCCTGCTTCAGTGGCCTACAGGAAACCGGGCCGCCATGTGCACAGGAACCTTTTGGCACAGGCTGAGGGAGAGGAAATGGTGGAGGGGGGGGGGGGGGCACAGAGTACAAATGTGGGTCATTTCAAAGCTAAAAAACAACCCTGAAGACCTTCGTTAGAGAAGAAACGAAGGGGTCGGGTTCACTGGACCCAAGGCGGGAGTGGGCCTGATTGAAGAGCCGCCTTCACATTGTTCTGTTTCTTCATGTTGTTGTTTTTTTTAGCTCAGTTGTTGCCTGAGTTTTCTGAAGCACATCTTAATGCGTGGCACAAACGTTGGCATTTCCTGCTCCGCTGCAAGTGACCTGACTGTCAGCAGCGTGTGAGCCAGGAGGATTTTCACTTCGAACTCTGAAGTTTTCTCACAAAAAAAAACAACAACAAAAAAAAAAAAAAAAAAACAGCTTCAGACACTCGGGATTTCAGCTGAACGGGAGTCAGGTCCAAGTCTGCTCCTCAGACTCGAACTTACCCATAAAGCACCTCCTGCAGGCTGACTGGCTTTGTGTAGTCATTTATCAGAGTTTATTTAGCTTGTAGAACATTCTCCTCCTCCTTATTGTTTTAGAGATGATTGACCTTCTTTGTTAATTAATTAAAACATTCAAAACCAGGTTTGTTTTTTCCCCTTACAGCTCAGCAAGAATAAAAACTGCTAGTTGAAGCATTAAATGGACATGAATGCTGCTCCTGCTTTAGCTGAGCGAGTATCAAACCAGTAATTTTACTGGATCTGAAGCACGTGAGTAGTGCGTTTTCATCCCTTCAGCTGATCTTGTTGAGTTTTTACTCTGCAGAAGTGAAACTGAGGCCTGAAGGCCGGATCAAACTGACACCAGAGCAGCTTTTGCTTCACCTAAACTGATGAAAAGCTATAAATGTTGTTGTTGCTGCAGTTAAGTGAGTGACATCTCCCGCCACTCTTAATCGCTCTGTGCTCTCTGCTTCTTCTCTGCACTCTGAGACAAATATACCAATGTGGCCTGACCGCCAATGCCACAACTGACTTCCTGTTCAATGTGCTTCAGGCCGTTACTATGCGACACAAACAGTTTTTAAACAACGTGACCTTCTTGAAGCCGCGGCTGCCTGAACGCGCCTCCATGCCCTAAAATTCACTTTTAAACACCTTTTTTTAATCTGCTGTGAGAGAAACGGAGTCCTGGGTGAAACCAGCAGCATATTAGCAGTTCGGCAGGTTGCATCACGCAGGAGGAGCGTGATGGCTTTACAACATACATGTTCTGTTTTTCTGAGCAACATCTAAGATTAGCACATGTTTGACATGCTCTAATCCCGGCGCTCTGCTCCAGCTGATAAAGTCTCAGAGTTTTCAGAGGAAATTACACCACAACCTGCATCAGATATATGTGTCAGTAAATCAACAGTTTTAGGGTCCAAACACTGGAACGTTTCCGAACTTTCATTTTATCAAATTATTTTCTTCTAAAAGCTAAACATTTTTGCAATTATTAGTTTTTACTTCCAGGTGTTTTTATTTAAGCTGAATATGTAACAGCAAAGAAATTCATTTGGGGGTTTTAAAAAATCCTTTCAGTAATTAATTATTTTAAACATGCATTTAAATTTAAAAAGCTTTCATTTTATATTTAGTTTTGCATTATTTAGCTTCTGAGAAATAAAACAATTTTAATATTTTGTTTAGTTGACATCTCTTTGAAGTGGTTGATGAAAATACCTGAAAATAACAGAAACAAGATGTGATAAATATTAATGTCCTCAATAAAGTTATATTTTAGTTACTTCTGACTTTTATACATTATTGGAGAACAAAGTTTCTGTTTTTAAATGTCAGAATAAAGCAAATAACATTTTCTCCTTGTTTTTGAGCTGAAGCAACAGGAACAGAAATAGCCTCTCTGAAGGAGGAACCAGGTTTGAGTTCAATTCTGTTCTGAATCCGTTTCTTCTGCTTAGATCTGATGTTTCTGAACTGAGATCAGCTAAAATAAAATCGATTTAACTTAAATAAAATCAGACATGAATGTGAAATTTAGGATTTAATAAGTTATTCTAAGGTTTTCAGTGTATAAACAAAGAATAATTGTTCATTTGTGTTTTTGTAATAAACTGGAATAAGTTTCTGTTTCTAAATAAAAATAATTTGCTTGAGCGTTTTAAACCGAACCGGGCCGAGCTGAGGCTTCAGAGACCTCTGGTTGTGTAAAAGGCAGAAAGGAGAAGTAAAAGTCAACAGAGCTGAGTCTGCAGAGATCTGCGCGTGAAACTGCGGGTTTGTGCAGGCCTCGCGCGAGCAGTGAGCCCGGTGGTGTCGGTCCGTAAGGCTCGGTTCTCTCTGACCTGCCTTCACTGTTTTTCGTTTATTTTTTCTGTCGGGGCCGGAAGTGCGTGCAGCGGAAAGTCTGAGGTTTGAGCCCGGAAGCCTGCAGAGTTCAGATAACGACACCTGACAAGTTCTCCCGTTTGGAGCCATAAATTCTTCTTAAAATAACCGCAAACAGAACCGAACCGGTCCAAACTGGGGAGGAAAATCAACCTGAAACAGAAAAGTATTCAGCTTCACAACTAAATAATATCCAAAACATCTAAATAAACATTTCAAATAGCTTGTTTTAAAACTTCATGAATCTCAGAGTTTTTTTTGTGTGCCCAAAATAAAATAGTTCTGATCCAATCGAGTTTATGAAATGGATCAGAAATTTTTAAAGTTTCTTACAAATAAAACAATAAATGAGTGAAGCAACAGTTCCTCAAACCAAAAGTGCGTTTTCACTTTAGTGTTTTCAAATCTAAACCCAAAAGTCCAAATAAATCAGCTGGAATCACGTGATTTAAAAATAAAGTTGATGTTTTTTGTTACTAAATAAAAATTGGAACTATGCTGTTATTTATTATTTAAAATAATTATACTCATTAAGCTTAGTTTTGTGTTTTTGGCGCATTATGTGAAGGCTGAGGGTTTTTTGCGTTCGTTGCGCAACAAACAGCTTTGTGTTAAATGAGATGAAAAGCGAATAGCGCGCGGAGGCCTTTTGGCTCAGAACAGACAAAACACAAAGAAACAACCTGCTGGAGCAGGTGAGAAGACATGAGCACGGCTCACCTGCCGGACCCGGACCGTGCTTGTCCGGATCCGTCCTCCGCGCCTTCAGGGGCACCTGCTTTGCGCGCAGTGGAGTCCCGCATCCCTCCATAAAAACCCAAATCGGTCCGGTTTGGAGCCACGAACGTCTCGGTCCGGGTCGGAGTCGTGGCTCTGTGGAACTGCGCGCGCGAGCTCCAAAAAACTGCGTAGCTGGAGCGAAAAGCGCCGAAACGAAAAGTAATTCATCTACGGCGCGCCGAGGCGTGAATTGGTGTTTTTATCCGAGTGTAAAGATGTGGTGGTTAGTTGTGTTGTTATAGAGCCGACATACAACCACGAACGGGAAGGAAGAGGAAATTTTGTACAAGAAGGAAAGAGTGGGGAGCCTCTCTCTCACTGAGCTGTGGGTGGCCGCCTGGCGTCTCCAGCTCCGTCAGAACCAAACCAGAACCTGAACAGAACCTTACCTTTATCGGACAGTCCATTCCTGCAGCGGCCTGATGGGCATTTAGTCGCTTTGGGTGAACTTGCAGCTAATTCAGCCCTCTGACCTCCTTCAATTCATGCAGGCGTGCATCGCCTCTATGGCGCAAACCATTGCAGCTTTCTGCTCTGAGACGCAAACCGGATGGCAGCTTTTTTTTTTTTTTGCTCTCGCTCTCTCTCTAAATTGGGAAGTGAAGTCACTCTAAAGCTGTTGCTCACGAAAGCAGCACCTCCTGCACGCCATGAACAACAAAACGGCTTTTAACATTTTACAGAAAAAGACGTTTTCATTTGAATTAATTCGATTTTAGCTGCTTTCTGCGGAAAATAGGAAAACTTCGATGTTCAGGATACATTTTTATGTCTTGCTCTCATTCTGTCTCCTGCTTTGTCCTGCAGCTGCACCTCCCTCAGTCCCATATCGATTTTTATTCGATGTTATTCGAATTTTTTAATACAGATATCTCAAAGTAGACCTAAATTATTATTTAGATTTGGAATTTTTATCCACTTTCAGCTCTTGACCTCTAAACCGAAATGTTCTTCTAACTCAAGGGATGAGCCAGATTTGTGACATGTGGTCCTAATTTTAGTCTGAATATAAAAAAAACTAAAAGATTCACAGAAACTTGTGGTGACTCAGAAACAGCTGATCGGCAGAAACAACCAGATCTCAACAAATTTACATTTAAATATGTCTAACTTACTTTTTAAAAGCATTCAGCAACGCTCTGATTAACCAAAATTTGAAATGAGTTGTGTTCATGCTTTATTTATTAACCACATTGTTCCTTTTTGCACCTGCTGAATATTAAAATAAACTCGATGCTGGGGGTAAGAAATCAGCCCAGTAATACAAATATAATTATGAATCAGTTAAAAACAAGTAAATACAGCGTTTAAACTTTGTTTGGTTTTAGAAACATGAAATGGGGCGTGTGTATAGTTACATTTCCAAACCTGGACTGAATACATCAGTTTCTCTTTACTATAGAAACCCATCAAACACGTGACCAACTCATAGAAGGTTCAGAACCCGAAAAGTTCGGCCAGGGTCCGACTCTAATCCGAACCCATTAGCAGTTCCAGCGTTTCAAAATTCAACTTATAGAGACAAAATAATTTGCACTAATTATTCATTTTTTTACATAAAAGGAAACACGTCACGTGAAGGAGGTTCTGGTGTGGTTGGGCCTTCTCAGACTTTGGTAATGGGTAATGGCGCTAACTTCTGAAGGGCTAAATGCACCAAAGTGCCGGTAAATCAAATGCGCAGATTGTTGCGTATTTCAATGCGCAGCTAGAAAGTTTATAAAAGCAAAGTGCTGAACCTTCTGTTTATGATCTCTCTCTCTCTCTCTCTCTCTCTCTCTCTCTCTCTCTCTCTCTCTCTCTCTCTCTCTCTCTCTCTCTCTCTCTCTCTCTCTCTCTCTCTCTCTCCCTCTGTCTCTCCCTCTCTCGATCGTTGGTGATCGTGTGTGTGTGTGCTGGGGGGGGGGGGGGGGGCTCTTCAATCACGACTCCTGTCTGCGCACGATCTCACCCCGCTGCACTTTTCCAGATGGATTCTGCACCTTCGTGTGCGCGCGTGTTTGTTTACACAGGGCTCTGGCCCCTCTCTTATCTGCTGCAGCCACTCATGCTGTGATTTCAGACTTTCTTCACTTGATCCTTGTGTGTGTGTGTGTGTGTGTGTGTGTGTGTGTGTGTGTGTGTGTGTGTGTGTGTGTGTGTGTGTGTGTGTGTGTGTGTGTGTGTGTGTGTGTGTGTGTGTTTATAGACCATTGTTTGGTCCAGATCTTTTCTTTTCTTCCTCCACTTCATTAGCTGCTCCTTCAGCTCCACCCGCTGCGGGTCTCTGGGTCCCAGTGAGACCATCAAGAGCTCAAACTGGTTCCAGTCCCTCCCAAACAAAGAAAACTAAGTTTCAGCAGCTTCGTGCTCTGAATCAGGAAACCCGCCCGATTAAAGGGATCTCACTGGTTCAAAACTTTTATTCAAAGCCAAACTAAAACCTTTTCTTGATTTTGTCGAACTAAACAGGATTTATTTTAGTCAAAATGTCACGAATCTTCTCCAGATTGGGCAATAACAGCATCTATAATAATAATAATAATAATAATAATAATAATAATAATAATAATAATAATAATAAGTCCATAAATGTTTAAATGTTTTGTTTTCATGTTATCTTTTGAATTAATTAAAGTAAAAATTTTAAGACTATTTCAATTTAACATGTATTTTGTTCACTTTGACAGTTTTTTTAGAATTCTGAGACTTTTTAAGTCTGTTGGTGAAACTTTTGACCTTCAAGTCTGATAGAAATGCTGAAATTTGTCATCTACAAACCTATAAAGTCTGTTAAAATAAACTGCAAAATACATTTTCTTTAATTGAAAACTGAAGACAATAATAAAAGCAAGAAAAGAGAAAATAAAGAGCATTTGGTGAAAAACGTTTGATCAATTATATTTTTATGTGGTTATCTAAATATTTTTGTTTTTCTTCATAAATAAACAAACGTTCTGGTTTTATTTTTTTTAATACTAAAATAACTAAATCTTTAATCTTTGTGACTTACTTAGGATTGCTGAACTCTATTTAAGAACAATTCACTGATTTTATCATTTCTAAAAATCTAAACTTGTGATTATTTACCAGCTGTAATTAGCTGGTGCGTTCTGTCAAACCTTTTATTTTAGTATATAATATTTTTGTTTCAAAATATGTTTTGTAAGCAGAAAATCTGTTTATTTTTATTGTTTTTTAATCAGAAACAGTCTGGTTTGTCTGGATCTGGTTCGGTCCTGCAA
Source organism: Nothobranchius furzeri (assembly GCF_043380555.1). Classification (NCBI taxonomy): domain Eukaryota; kingdom Metazoa; phylum Chordata; class Actinopteri; order Cyprinodontiformes; family Nothobranchiidae; genus Nothobranchius; species Nothobranchius furzeri. Next base: position 60,335,875 of record NC_091745.1, on the reverse strand, counting down.
CTAGTTCGGTTCTTATGAATGAATGTCTTGTGTCTTTGAGGGGGGGGGGGGGTGATTGCGTCACAATTTGTTAAACAAACCTCGGTTCCGCAGGTCACGACGCACGCGCCCCGCCCACCCGCCTGCGTGCTTATAAAACCGTACCGGACCCCCAGCCCGCCGACCGAACCAGACCCAGCGAGCAACAGCAGAGTTCTGCACCAGGAACGTTTTTGGACGGAACCGCATTTACCGGGAAGAACTAATCAGAACCGGAGACAAAAACAGGAAATATTTCAAATTAAAGGTTTGTTTTGTCGTTTTATTTTGAAGAGATCAGTGCTGTTTTGGTTCGGACCCAGCAGAACTTATAGGACCGAGCAGAACCTTCATCCCCCTGGTTCTGACTCATAATCAGATATTGTGCTCATCTGAATTCCACCAGAGTTGAGATGGAGATCTGTCACACTGGATACTACACAGAAGAATTCAGCTCACAGGAGGTACCGGCTGGGTTCGACTTTGGATCTTTTGGTGAGTTTGGACCTTCGTGTTCTGCTGAGTGAAGGAGGTTTCTGTGTGTCTGACCAATTTCCTCTGAGCTCCAGCAGCTGGAGGCCAGAGGAAACATCCCCACTAACCATCATCACATCTGTCAGAGGTTCCTCACTGAGACCTTGACACCAGAACCGGGTGTGGTTCTGGAGGGTGGGATGATGCAGGGAGGAGAGACTGGGTGGTCAGGTTAAAGTCTCCTCTCTCCGTCTCCGCTAATCCTTTCCTCCAGACTTCCTCCTCCAACAGATTTAGAGTCCATCACTCCTCTGTCACACTCCCTCCGCTGGCGTTTCCTCCTGCTCTTCCTCCCCCTCCCAGCCCAGTTTCCTCCCAGCCGGGTCCATCGTCCTCTGAGCTGAACAATCCAGAACTCTTAACCCACCACTTACTCACAAACCCGTCTTGTTAGTCAGCTTTGATCAACCTTCAAAGGCTCCGAGGCTGAAATCAGAGAGGACAGGGATCCAGAACCCAATCTGGTTCTGGTTTTAAACATCAAGTTAGTCTTTTTTATCCATTTGGGTTCGTGTATGAATCAGTTTTATTCCTAAACATTCTTGTGTTTTTTAGGGCCCAGTTTGGGGTCCTGACATTCACTTTCAGAACCATCAGCTGTTTTTAAGATCACAGACTCGGATGTGTTGTCTGACATTAAGAATTTAGTTTAAAACTTGTGATGAAGTCAGATTTTTCCTGTGACCCCTGAAGGCATCAGTTGACCTTCATGATGCTTTGCTGCAGGAGATGGTTAGATCTTCGCGTGTTGTGACCAGAACCCAGAACCAGCTGGTTCTGAACCTCCAAGCTGGTTCTGGGTTCTAGACGGTTCCTAACCAGCATGAGCCTTCTGACTCTGTTGTGTCGAACCTCCAGACCTCGCTGGTGAAGACCTGTCTTTTCTGTTAGACAGTACCGTTTCTGGACAGAACCAGTACGCCGTGGACAGCAGCTACCCAGAACCACCCAAATCTTCTCACCTTCATGACTCCAAAGGTAAGACTTCCAGTATCCTGTTGTCAGGAGTTCCACAGGGCTCCTGGTCTGGTACTTATGGTTTCTGTTCCTTCCAGGGAGCTGCAGTGACACGGACCTCTTCAGCCTGAACTCCTGTCAGGACTTTAACTGGTGGACCTCCTCGTACTCACACGGTGAGTCCAGGACTTCTACTCAGACATTTTCCGGGGTTTTTGTTTTTCTTGACGTTCTCCTGGTGTTCAGATGGACTCTCTGTGGACCAGTCTCAGACCGGGTACCAGGAGAATCTGCAGACCTACCAGAACCTGCTGCCCCAGAACCGGCAGTTCAGCCCAGCTGTGGAGGGCAGCCACAGTCCCTTCACATTAAAGAGTAAGACCTTTGACCCCCCTCAACACACACACACACACACACACACACACACACACACACAGCTGATCCAATTAACCTTTGGTGTTTTCCAGCTGAACCAGATCAGAACTTCTACGACTCAGACGGACAGAGACAGACGTCATCCTTCTGGTCTGAATATCCATCATCCAGCTTCACCTCCCCTCCCCACCCACCTCCACCCTCCCGCCCCTCAAATCCCACCCCTCAGTCCGCAGAGCACTTCTGTCCCCGTGTGGCCAAACGGAAAACCATCGCCCCTCAGAGGTCGGACAGAGATGGTCCATTGCCCGGAATGTCCGCTTATCCAGGTCAGAATTTTGACTCTTTAACATCCAGTCCAAGAATAAATAAGAGTTAAATTTTATTGTAAAATTAGTTAAATTATAAATATGTTAATATGAATGTAAAAGTGTTAAAATATGATGATGATTATCTTCAAATATTATTTTTAAATGTATGGTTTTAATCTGATTTGGGAACCAAACATTCTCCACCAGGAGGTTGACCCGATGACAAAAAGGTTGATCACCTAATACTGAACTGAATTTATTAATTATTTCCTAATTGTTCAGGTTCTGGCCCGATCCAGCTGTGGCAGTTTTTACTGGAGCTGCTTCTGGACTCGGCCTGCAGAACGTTCATCTCCTGGACCGGAGACGGCTGGGAGTTCAAGATGTCAGACCCAACAGAGGTGAGGATTAAAACCCTGGTTCAGGTCAAAGGTCACAGCTCTGAACCGCCCAGCAACAGCAGACCTACAGTCAGTCAGGAAATTATGTTTGTTTAGTAAAATTATTATTGTAATAGACTTAAGCGTTTAAGTGAGATTTTGTGCTCATGAACTAGCTGATAAAACTGTGATTTTTTTCCCTTAACTAATTTAAATTTTCAGTTTAGCAGTTTGAATCCTTATTATGTTGTTAAAATAAACTTTCCTGTATTCCTTTTGAATGTTGAACTGTGTTTTTTCTGCCCAGGTGGCCAAACGCTGGGGTCAGTGCAAGAATAAACCCAAGATGAACTACGAGAAGCTGAGCCGTGGCCTACGGTACTACTACCACAAGAACATCATCCACAAGACGGCGGGCAAACGCTACGTCTACCGCTTCGTCTGTGACATGCAAGGCATGCTGGGAAAAACGGCACAGGAGGTTCTGAGCAGTCTGAACATGTTGCCCACAAACTCTGAGTCGTGGCAGCCTTCAGGGGTCACAGCAGGGGTCACAGCAGCCGAGCAGGGCAGCGGGATGTGGGCGTCGCAGTAGGTCTCAGGACCCAGACACCTGAGAGAAACCCGGTTCTACAGATGAGACAAGGAACTCATTTCTTCAGGTTAAAGGAACCAAAGAGTTGTCATCAAGGGCTGATTCTGCAGCAGGAAACTCGGATGCTGCATTTCAGGGAAAAATAATCATCATAAATCCATCAAACAGTTGTGTTTTAGAGACACATGGGTGACTTTTCTCAAATAAAACTTTTACATCATGAAATTAATTTCCCATGAAAGTCGATTAAAGCTCAGGAGCTCATGAGGAGTTCTGCGGGAGTTAGAAAGCACTACAGACCTGCTGCAGCATCTGCAGGAGGACACTTTGTAAATAATGTTTATAAGAACACATGTAGAGTTTTGTGCATTTATTTTATTATGAATATTTTTAGACAAAACTCATGTCTACCTCCATGGCTGCTGAGATTAACAAACAGTTTCCAGCCACTCCCACTGAAGGCTTAACTGATTTATGATGTTTATCTCTAAATAAATTCCTTAAACAATCTTGAAAGCGTGTACTTACTATTTTGGGTCAGCAGGAGGCAGCGTTGAGTCATTTACTGTTATATTAATGACCGACTTTCTGTTCTCAGCTCATTTAGAATGCAGAATGAAATCATTCATGATCGTTCATCCATACTGTAGTTTTAAGATTAGAGCAAATGAATTTTATTCGGAGAGAGCGAGAGAACATTTTAAACACTTATGTTGTATTTTCCCAGTGACCATGAACGCGTCCTCCTTCCTTCCAGCGCGCGCTAGGATATATGTTATATATTAGGTATCTATGTCGATGGTTAGGACAAACGCCGATAGAGAAGGGTCTGCATCAAACCAGAGCTATAGAAAGAGAACCTGCCTGGAACAAACAAATTGGTCCAGAACCTCTTCATGGAGCATCTGCAAACATCTGGATCCAAAACCACACGTGGGTGTGTTTATGATTAGGCTCATGACTGAATATCTGATCCATTTCTCTGATTTCATTGCCACTGACATTGAATGTATAACATGCAGGCTGGTGAAAACACTTCTATTTTAATAAAATGTGCATATTAAAGTAAATGTAAAACCTTCAAATGATTCTTTAGGTTTTTATCTAAAGAATTAGAAGAAGCCAAACAAGGGATCAAAATAGAACAAACCGGTTTCCTAGCTTCATGATGCTCACTGAATGTAGCTACATATTTCCGACAGCTCATGAACGCATCACCAGAATCGCTGCGGAGATCGGATCTGATCCGAGAACAGCAACAAGCAGAACTTTGCTTTATATCTGATCCTGTGAGAAATGGCTCCTAAAACACCAAAGAGGATTCTGTGGTCCGCCTTGGAGAATCTGTCCAAAGAGAACTTTGAAAAGTTCTGCCACGCGCTGGTGGACCGTCCACAGGACCCGCGCGTGCGGAGGAACCGAGTAGAAGGCAAAAACTTCCTGGATGTTGCAGATGTGATGATCTCCACTTTCACCGGGATAGAAGCGCTGAAGGTCACCGAAGAGATCCTCAGAGACATCGGCTGCAGTGAAGACGCAGACGAACTCGGTAAGCGTCTGGACAGATGTTTTTTTTAAACTAACACTAAAGCCAGAACAGCTGGGTGTTTATCAGTTAACCTGATATTTACTTTGATCTCACGGAACCTTCTTGTTTAGTTGTAAATCTACATTTTAACACTCTACGGTCTTTTATTTGCCTTTAATAGGTTTACTTTCAGTTTCACTGTGTGGTGGTGGTGGGGGGGGGGGGGGATGAAGGACAGGGATTAGAAAAAAACGTAAGAAATGAAATAAAAAACTATTAAGAAGTAGGTTGAGATTTTTCTCGCTGTGTTTTCATCGAGTAAATAACAGACCGAGTACTTTTATTGGTTTTCTGGCTACTCCTGCTGCAACATCTGTATCAGAACCAGTCTATAATCAGAACGCAGGTAGCCTACTTCCTTTACCTCTTCAAAATAAGAGTCTTAAACACATACTTACCGTAAAACAAGTGAAGCTTATATAGAATAGTTTGCGTTTGCTGGAGATAATGTTTAATGAACTATTCTTAAAAAGAAAAACATTTAAATAAACTCTAAATATAAAGAATAAAACTGAAATAAATTGTAAATTGATTCTAGTCAGAACCTGAAACAGGACCAACAAGATCAGCAATACATCTGCTCAGATGTTTTATTAATTTGAGGGGTTCAGCACTTTTTCTGTCTGGTCTGAAAAAAACAACAGGAAAAAATGAAAACAAAATTCATGTTTAATAAAACAGATTCTTTAGAATTAAACAGACCCAAAGAGTGGATCTGAGTATTAGTTCAGGTGAACATAAGCTAATTAATACTAGGATGCTGATACTTTATCAGCATTTTAGATAATTTAAAAGTTTTGTAATAATAATAATAATAATAATACTTTTCTTTGCTGCCTGAGCCCCTTATCTCCTTCAGGAAGTCAAACTTATGCTCAAGATGACTTCATTTCTGAATTTGGTGCCTACACATGGTGTTATGTAGTAGTGACACCACAAGCAGGAAAATCTGATCATATAAGAAGTTTTATAAACAACAGGAATGGAAAGAGGCTCAAAACTGAGCCCTGAGGGATGCCATGATCCGATCACTAATAATACAAAAGATCATCAGCATCAAGAGACATACTAGTAGTGTTTCACAGCGAGAGTCATGTGACATTTCAGCAGCATCTTTATTTTGGTTTAAAAAATCTAATTGTGTGTCTTTGTTATTTTAGCATCTGAAGCTGCAGCTTTACGCTCATCAGCCCCCGACTCCACTAATGGTGAGTTATTCTACTGTATCTATCATATTATGGGATGTTAGGGTCACTCAGAAGAAATAAGTAACAGAGGAGATGTCAAGATTTAAGTCTAAATGTTGATGAAATTATTTTGAGATAAAAAACTAACCAGCACTGCTACAGACACCTGTTACCCATAATGCGTTGGGGCTGGTGACTATATTCAGTTATACTTTATACACCATAGCCTGCATATGGATCAGAATACATACCATAATATTCTAGTTTTACCCATCCCTGGCAGGTTTGTTACCTGCAGATTTCAGGGAGAAAGGATCCATATTGGTCCTGGTCCTGCCTCTCCTTGTGTCTGGGTGACATAATGAGACATTTGACTTTAGGAAAAGGGGGACACATCTTGCTTTACCTACAGAGTGGTGAAAAAGACACCACTAGACCCCATTTGTCCTGTTTTGTTTTATGTCACAATTGGGTTCACCCCCAAGATGCTATCTACTCAGCTGAGTCCCAGCTAGAGTTGTTTCTTTTAAGCCAGAGCCACACTGACTGTCCCTTTCATCAGCTCTGGAGAGATCCATCACCATCCGCTGATCATGCTGGTACCACACATCAAGCTCGTGTGTGTGTTGTAAATCTGAATCCCACCTCGACAGATCAAACTTGTTGTGATTCAGCTGCAAGTTCAGTGTACCTCTGTATCTTGCACTCATTAACCTCCTCCACTGCATCCTCCCAAGGTACAGTGAGCTTGATGATGTAAATGGTTTTAAGAGCCACTGACCACAACACAATGTCAGGTCGTGGGTAGATGCAATCTCAGGTGGAAACCAAAGTCTCTGGCCCAGATCCACCAGCTGTTTCCAATCCTGCGTACCATCCAGCTGCCCACAGTCCCTACCATTGGACAATAGATGTAACACTCAGGTTTAGAGTTCAGCAGTTTTTCTGTCCAGTCTGGAAAAAAGCAGAACAATTCAAAACAAAATTCTTGTTTAATAAAAAATATCCTTAAGAAAAACCAACCCAAATAGTCAATCTGAGTATTAGTGCAGGTGAATATCTGCCATTATTACTAGGATCATTTTTAATATGTTATGATACAGGAAGTCAGTCATAAATAATACACACTTAACCAAAACTTTTGTTGATTAAAAAAACATTTTGTAAGTTTATTTTGCTCCTTCAGCTAGTTTTCTCCTTCAGGAAGTGAAACTGCAGCTCAAGATGACCGAATTTCTGAGTATGGCGCCCCCACAAGGTGTTACGTAGTGGTGACAAGCAGGAAAATCTGTTTATTCTCATTTTAATGACAAACTTACTGATTGGACCTAGAGACTCGTTTATCTCTGTGATCGTTTCACTCATTAATATTTTTTTATTTCAATCAGGGAAGTCAGTTGGTGTCACTTTAACTCAAACTTGTTTTATAAGGCTTATAAACAGCAGGAATGGAATGAGGCCCAAAACTGAGCCCTGAGGGATGCCATGATCCGATCACTAATAATACAAAAGATCATCAGCATCAAGAGACATACATAGTAGTGTTTCACAGCCAGAGTCATGTGACATTTTAGCAGCATCTTTATTTTGGTTGAAAAAATCTAATTGTGAGTCTTTGTTATTTCAGCATCTAAAGCAGCAGCTTTACGCTCATCAGTCCTCGACTCCACTAATGGTGAGTTATTCTACTATATCTATCATATTATGGGATGTTTGGGTCACTCAGAACAAACAGAGGAGCCCAGATTAAAATTTAAATGTCGATGAATTAAAGCTATAATAAAATGTTTACAGCCTTTATTTTGAGATGAAAAACTAATCAGCACTGCTGCAAACACCTGCTACCCATAATGCCTTGGGACCAGTGGCTTTACACAGTTACACTTTACACCCCATAGCCTGCATTTGGATCAGAAAACATACTATGGTATGTTCATGTTCATATTCATGTTTTGCCCATCCCTGCCAGTTAGCTGCAGATCTCAGGTTGGAGAATCAGGGAGAAAGGATCCATACTGGCCCTGATCCTGTCTCTCCTTGTGTCTGGGTGACATATCCAGGTATTTGACTTTAGGGAAATGAGAACACATCTGTGCTTTACCTATGAGTGGGGTACCCAATGTTTCATCTTATGTCAAAATAAAACTTTTTAGAATATGGTAAATAGCTTGTGTTTGTATAGCACCTTTTACAACCACCTAAGGTGCTTCACAACACAGTCATTCACGCATTCACATGAATGAATAAGATAGATTAGCCAAGAAAACCTGCCACTATCAAATGGTTTAATTTTCACAAGATTATAAACACACTGTATACAAACTAACCTGCTTCTGTGTACAAAAGTGACACGATTGTAGCTTGTTTCTATCCAGATTTTAATAATTTTATATCAATACTTTAATAAAAATCCTAAAAACAAACCAGTATGCTTCTATTCTACATAAATGATGCAGATTTGCTTTGGTTGAACTCTTCTCTACTTTAAATAGCTTAGTTCCGAATAACAGTAGTAACGGGGACTAAGCATCTATTTGGTTTGTATTTTTCAGAGGAACATTTTGTGGACAAACACAGAAACGAGTTGATCCAGAGGGTGAGCGTCGTTGGACCCATCCTGGACAAGCTTTTAATGGAAAAAGTGATAAACCATGAAGTTTATGCTGAGATCCATTCTAAATCCACCAACCAGGCCAAGATAAGAGCGGTCTACGATGGTCCTCTGAGAGCTGCCAGAGCCTGCAAAGATATCTTCTACATAATCCTCAAAGATCTGGAGCCTTACCTCATCAGAGACCTTGAAGGAAATTAAATACTGAAGTGAATTTTCTTTTTAAACAAAGAGCACAGAATGTATGTGGAAAACATTCTTTTCATAAAATATTTTCATTAGATTCAATAAAATGTTTTAACACTATCTTTTGTTCTAATTTTAATAAAAAAACTTGATGCCTGATTAGATCTTTTCATACAAAAGAATGAAAACTTTTATAATAACAGACAAGAAACATGTTTCTACTTTCTAAAAAGTGAGCATCTGTAAACCAGTAACGTGGGGCAAGCTGTTTTAAAATTATATTCAGTCAGTAATGTGAACGTTCCTCAGACACAAAGCAGGGTGTTGGAAAACTTCTGAAAATGTCCTCTTTAGTTTGGATTGCATCATTATTTTCATTAATTCTTAATTCTTCGTGTTTCTATTCTAACATTTTGATGAAATCTAATTCAAGTCAAAATCAAAAGGACTTTAGAAACCCCAGGGCTGCAGCAGAATCCCACAGCTGGTCTGCACAGGCCTCGAGGACTGACACCCTCCAACTTTCTCCACCAGAAAACTCCAACATGTTCATAAAAGAAGGTTCATATCTAACAGGAATGGAATGAGGCCCAAAACTGAGCCTTGAGGGACACCATGACTTGATCACTAATAATACAAAAGACCGTCAGCATCAAGACACAGCAGCAATATTTCACTGAGTCATGTGAAATGTGAGCACCAGCACCACCTGATGTGGACGATGACACTGAAGCAACAGCAGAATCTCCAAATATTGCCTCTGATTTAAGGGTTGTGTATTGCTTAGCAACTTCGTACCGATGACATGACACCACATCAACAGCATCTGGCAGACTCTTACTCACAGCTCAACATCTGGGCTGCTGAGACAACAATAGCATGTCCTGGTTTACTCCATCTGTTGTTGACGAGAGCTGCTCATCCACCTCCTATTCTAACCATTTTCCGCTCCTCTTTTATAACCCAAAAACCAGACAGACGTTAGGAGTCAGGGACGTGATCCAACAGCAGCCATGTCAGACTTGAATCTGCATTCATGATATTCAAGCCTGTCCACAAAAAATGTCCCCACAGAGAAACAACGAAGAGATTTCTTATCTTACCTAAGATTCACACACAACCATATTTCTCTGAAGTATCATTTTAAGATGAGTGCAAAGACGAAAGCCTGAAATTTTTCTCTTAAGAATATGTTTTTTTCATTAAAATGAACATAATAAAAATGTTATGAAATGTTATAAAACACAAATCCCCAATTCTTCACCATGCAGTGTCATTTTCTGCCTCCAAGCAATGTATTGAGATCTTTTGAATCCTGAGAATGAAGAACTAGTGTTCAGCAGATGGTCCGAGTGGTCACAGAGCCCAGATGGAAACGTCAGTATTCATCTGAGAACACAAAGATACAATCACACACAACTGAGTTCACCACGATTTTTCAGACACCTACAACACCTTCTACCCGTGTTCTCAAACCCTAACACATACTCACCGACAGAAATAAATGAAAAGTGATTTATGAACGTAGCTTTTGAATGAAACCAGATTTTCTATTTTTCAAATCTCCGTCACATCTCACCTTGACTGAGTCAGTTTTCCAACCAGATCATTTTTGTTTATTTTCCTGAAAACCTCCTTTGTGCTCTCCACTGCCTGGTAGCTGAACATGTCCACCATCAGATCCACCAGATCACAAGCAGTTTTGTCATCCAGGAGACTCGTTGTTAGGTTGGAAGTCATGTCCTTCAAAAACCATTTGAACCTTATTAATTGGTCCTTTGTCAGCTCATCAAGCATGTTCAGAAGCTTTTGTTTCACTGATGTCATGTTTGCTACCTGAAAGAAATTATTTAAATAAACACATAAAATCTCATCCCAACGCACAAAAAATCTTATTAAAGTACAGAAGTCAGAAGAATCTGAAGTTTTTGTACCTCTGGCATCCTTGGGGAATTACAATCCATGCTGTGTTCATCTGAGGAGGAAAAAAGATTTGTTTAATAACTGTTTCATGGCAAAATAAAGGCATACCTCTTCAGGACCAGACTTTATAGATTTATTCATACATACAAGCACTAACAGATGATTAAATCGTACAGGTGTTCTGGGACTCACCTGGGTCTCTCCGCCCACCACCAGCAGGCGGGAGGGTGACGTGTCTCGTCCTTGCTCAAGGACACAACTGACACAGACTGGGCAAACTCTCTGGAAAATGCCCTTGAATTAACCTGATTTGTTTTCATTTCAAAATCAAATATATTGTATAAATAAAAATGTTTTTGAGTGAACACAAATCAAAGTCATTAAACAAACAAACAAAAATAAATAAAGTAATAAAACAACAACAATGAAAAAGAGGATTTGTTGAACAGGTTCAGTTCAGCTGGACACTTCAACATCACACCCACCCTGGGAAGAGTGGAATCACTCTGGATCAAACAGAAGAACCATAAATGAACATTTCAGATATTTGAAACTTTTATTCTAGATAGTAAGAATCATTCAGGTATAAAATCTCTGATGTTATAGCTATTATATAATGGAATTGCATTATAAATCATAAAAACAACATCACAGTTACTTTGCTAAGTAACTAATTACTTTTTTAATGTAAGATGCCCAACACTGTATGTCACCTAAAAACCCAGCAAAGCACAGCATTGACAGTGGCATTTTGTCAGACTCTGAAACTGGAAAAGGACGCACATATCAGGCAGAAAGCTCTGGAATCACCAGTGACTGTACAACTAGCGTATCAGTGACCAACAGTTGCTGACATCGCATTTTTGGACTGGCTCAGCCCTCTTGGAACCCATAAAGAAAGGCGGTACTAAGAAGTTGGGGGTAGATAGAAGATACCAGGGATGTTGAAAAAGGCTTTCTAACCGAACTGAACCCATCTGAGTTGATATGTGTAGTTCTGCTGGAAAACCCCCAAAAGTCCCCCAGCGTGACCTGGGTCTTACCTTAGGTCTCATCCTAGATTGACATGCCCCAAACCCTTCACCATGGAGGTGTCCAGGGGACATCCTACAGGCTCCTCTTGGTGTGAAGGAGCAGCAGATCTAGACTGAGCTACTCACTCAATGAGAATGCAGCGAAAACTCATTTCAGCCGCTTGGATCTGCGATCTCGTTCTTTCAGTCACTACCCAAAGCTCATGACCATAGACCACTAAACTGAGATGGGTTTAAGATGTCCACAATAACAGAATTTTAAAGAAAAACTTTTATTGTGTAAGTGTGAATTGGCAGGTTTCCTTGCAGCATTGATCAAAACATGTTGTTGTTATTGTGTTTCAGGAACTCTTGAGCAAACACACTGATGTTTTCTCTTACCTTGAGTGAGTTTGGAGCCTTGGTATTCACCTGAACAGCAGAATAAATAATAATAGCAGCTCCAATAAATCCTCCTTTAAATTACTAAAATAAAACTGATGACAATGTTTTTATCTTAAGAGCCATGAAATTAATTCAGTTGTGTATTTCAAAATTGAAAGTGTGTACAGGTGTTATCAGACATTAACAAAAATATGTAATATATTGGTAAGCAGCTTGGTGTAAAGAAATCAACTGTGGGAGCAATTATTAGTAAGTGGAAGACATAAAAGAACACTGATAATCTCCCTCAATCGGGGACTCCACGCAAGATCTCACATTTTTTGTTGTTAAAATACAATAAACTTAATAAAAAAAAAATAAACGTGCCCCTGTTTTAACATTTCAGTGAAATGTTTTTTGTTTTTTTACTCTTCCATCGCGTTTTATTCTCTCCAGAGTTGCACATCCTTATTCAGACAGAAGGGGGCGTCAACGTAACAAGGCTGGAAACCACCACAGAAGAAGAAAAAAACAGGAAACTAAACACAGGTGACCTGAAAATCTCAGAATCATAGAAAATCATGAATATTTTTGGTAAAAACACCTGAAAAAGAACCTTTCGGGCATGGGGGAGAGCTGCTGGTCCTGAATCTGCCCTGAGTAGGTTTGTGATTGTAGTTTTTTATGAGTTCAGTTCAGTTAATCGTTTTAAAGGTTAGGTTTTAAAAAATATTATTTAGAAATAACAAAATATGTTTCCTTTTTATCTTTGTTGTTGTTGTTGTTGAGCTGAAAACACTGTGTTGTTTAAACTTCATTTTAAAACAAGTAATAAAGTTTTAGTAAAATAATGATCGTTTTAAAATAAGATGCAGAAAATCTAATAAATATAAAGATGAAGGACACGGGCTGTAAACAAAGTTAAAAACTAATGTCCCATTTTTAACTATTTATAATGAAAAGCTGAAAGTTTAGGATGTTTAACACAAAGTAATTTTTTGTGATTGTGACGATGAACTTGACTCTAACCCATATATATATGTCGATGAACATAAAGTTTTGCTTTTTCAGATCTAAGGAACGTATCAGAGATGAGGAGCAGCCTCCTTCTTGCACCCTGCAGCGACCTCCGCCACTGGGGCTTCCTGCTCGTTGTGACTCGACACTCTGAGGTTTTCAGGTTGCTCAGCTCGAGTCGCCCCATTAGCCACAGTCTCCAGGAGAGCTACCGACGCCTGCAGCTGCCTGACGAGGGCCACAGGAGCCCGGCTCAAGTGAAGGACGCCTATCTGCGCCTCGCCAAGCTCTACCATCCGGACTCCGGGGCAGCAACAGCCGATGCTGTTCTGTTTGCTCGGGTTGAGGAGGCTTACCGGGCCGTTCTGGCCCATCAGAGCAAAGTTGGAGCAGGTGGAGTGAAGGATGAGGAGAATGAGGAGGAGAAATCCAGAGGAGCCGCTCTGCAGCACAGACACTATCTCAGCTATGATGGTGTGGGAATGGGAACGCCCAGCCAGCGGGAGCGTCAGTACCGGCAGATCCGTGTGGACCGGGCGGCTGAGCAGGTTCTGAACTACAGACAGAAGGAGCACGAGAGGGCGGCGGCAGCAGACGGAGCCATGGTGGAACGGGATATGCGTCAGCGAAGTCAGAAGATTAAGATCACGCAGGCGGTGGAGCGGCTCGTGGAGGACCTAATCCAGGAGTCCATGGCTCGGGGGGACTTCCAGAACCTGAGTGGAGCGGGGAAACCCCTCAGCAAGTTTGAGTACAACCCATACGCCGATCCAATGACCCATAACCTGAACCGCATCCTGATCGACAATGGGTACCAGCCTTCATGGGTGGTGACACAGCGCGACATCAGAGAGTCTGTAGATCGGATCCGAAACCGGCTGTTAGAGGGGAGGGCCCGGCTCAGCGACCCGATGACCCCCTCAGAACAAAACCAATGGGAGCAGCTGTGCGCATCTGTAGAGGAGGATCTGATGAAACTCAACAAGATGGTGGACAACTACAACCTGATAGTTCCCATGCTCAGCATGCAGATGGTCCACTTCAGTCTTGTCCGAGAGCTGGACCGAGCCGTGAGAGGAGCGGAGCAGCGCCGAATGGATCAGCTGAGAGACAAAGAGAAGGAGCGTCAAAGGAGGAAGGAGGAGAAAAAGAGAGAAAACGCTTCAAGCAAGACTAGAGCTAAAAGCCGGGGACTGGTGTCCTGGATGCAGAGATTCCGCCGATGCTGAAGAGTTAGAGGAAATGTCTCAAACTGGTACCAGAAGTACCGGTTCAGAACCAACATCCTAATCGATCTGAGGTTGAAGATTTCTCCGCTCCAGAGCACTGACGATGTTTTGTGTAAATAATAGAAGAAGGATCCCGGATTGTTCTGGCCGGCACGGGTCGATCACTCATTTCATGGAACAGTTTTAAAAAGTCGCAGGATGAAAAACAGTTTTTCTTCCGTTGATTAAATGTTTGTTAATTCAGAAATGAGCAGAACCAAAAACAACACAATCTTAGCTCCTCTGGGAATTCTGCTCCAGAGTCTGATCTAAATCCGTGAGACTTAATCAGGCGTCTGCAGGACTAAACGTGTTAAAGACGCAGGAAGATGATCAGATTCACGATGATGCAAACATCATCATCATCATCGGGTTGGTGACCTTTGCTTGAAAACTAGATTTCATTAGTAAAATTATTTAAATTAAGCTAAAGTAAAATATTTTATTTGTTGTTTTAACATAAATCACATCATGTTCAGGAGGAAGTTGTTTTATGTTTTGTTAAAATGATGCCTTATGAACTCTTCATGTCCAGGATCTGACAACGACCCGTGTATCGGTTCTGACCCTTTATTGTTTATGAGCTCAGACCTGCAGAAATAAATCCTGAAAAACCAAATTAAACTAGCCATCTTCTAATTTTACAGAACAAACTAAGATTTGATTGATTGATTGATTGATTGATTGATTGATTGATTGATTGAATGATTGATTGATTGATGAGACACTAAGCTGGAGCTTGTTTTAAACACAACAGACACGTTTCATCTGAGCTCTTTATTCAGCTTCAACATGACACGTTCATCTGCTTATTTAAAGTCAAAATAAAAGTCCAGCTGAGTGGTGCCTTTTAATCAGAGAACAGCAGGATTGTAATCAGGTGTTGAGTCAAAGATCCAGAAGGTTCTGAAAGTCTTGGTCAGACTAGAACACCAGGAGGTGCTAGAGGTTGTTTCTGTGTAGCTACAGTGGGAGAAAACAGACCGACACGATCTAACCTGGACTTGTCATATTAGAAAATATTTATAAACCAGTTTTTCTTCCCAGATGCCTCAATGAAAGTGATTCTGAATCAACAGTTCTCCAGACCTTCTGGAGGACTTTAAGAGTCTTCCTGGACTTTGGCTGGTGTTCAGCTTTTAAACCTGAATAATTCCAGTGGAATTCCTGGGAAAAGCTGGAGACCTGCTGATCCAGACCACTTGCAAAGTGTCTGAAACCTTTCCATCACTCCAGCTTCTGCTGAACGGCAGGGTTGCAGATGACAACTGACTCCTTGCTTTGGGCCCCACTGCCGTCAGCCTCCTTCTGCAGAGCCTCGGCTACGGCCCTGGATGGCACCACCACCGTGGCCCAGTCGTGAGCGATGTACTGGTGGTACGGGTCCTGAGAACTCTCCGTCTTCTTGGAGCGAATGTAGCTGAGCATGATGCCAAAGGTGAAGAAGCTGAACATGCCTACCACCAGGAGGATGTAGATAACCGCCTCAGGCTGAGAGTGGCCTCTGGCTGTAGCTGTCTGCTGCACTGCCTGATGGATAGTGTAGTTCTGAGGGAGTGAAGGCGACAGAAACCTGGAGCTGTTGAGGCAGTGCTGCAGGAGGGAGATCAGGAGAGACTGCAGCTCGGTGCTGTTGATGTGCGACATGACTGACCTCTGATGGACGCCAAGGAAACTGCAACTAAAAACAAACGTTTATTATTTTTCTCTTTTGTGTTCATTTAACGTTTATTCAGTCAGAGACTTTCAGAATAAAAGTGAAACATTAAACCATGAAGAAGCAGACATGTCTGCATTAGTTTGTATAAGATAAATGCACATTTAAATTATTGTAATATACTTATAATATACAGAATATTATAAAACATTTTAAACATTGTTCAAAAATAAGCCTTTAAATAAACACATTGTAAACCAATAGGGTTCTGATTCCTTAGAGGCCAAATGTTTTAACCCTGCTTTAGTTTTGCTACTTTATCTTTTGATGCAGACTGATATTTAAACTGCCACGTTCACATTTAGACTTTAGCTTTAAGATACAACTACTTAGATTCTGAATGAGGCTCATCTGTGTTTTACTCAGAGAAGAAAACTAAACTACAAGGAAACAAAAACAATCATAAACGTAATCTTGGAGCCTGAAAATAAACTCAGTAAATTATTAAACCTGAATATTTTTATCTAAAAATATAGAATTCAAAAGATGAGATTCAGCAAATATGAGAAGTTGTTAAACAAAAACAGCAACAAACATAAAATCTGAACAAATGTTGGAGCTTTGCTTCCTGAGGCCTTCGGCTCGTTAGGAGGATTTTCTAACACACCTGAGATCAGAGTCAGTTTAAATAATAACTAATAAGAAATCATTTCCAGTTTAAATGTTTTCTTGTTGTCCAGCATCTTACCTGTGGAGGACCTGGGATCAGACAGGAATCATCTCAAACTTTATGGAGCTTCAGGTCTGCTGAAGGGAAAACGTCCAGCCTTCTCAGCCCTCATGGTTTTACGTGGAGAAGAACCGGAGTTCATCACGTCAACAGGTTTAATGAAAGCGAAGGTCACAGTGAAGGTCAGAGCTTCTGCTCACTGTAGGTTTAGCTAAAGAACAACAAACACAACTCATCCTAAGGATGCTCTGTGGTCATCTTCTTCACTATCACTCTGATGATGAAGATGATGCATTTTAGAAGGTGGAGAGTTTTACTATGATGGGAATGATTTATAAGTTTGTGTTTCTGTGGAGCTGCAGCAGAACAAAGCTGCCTTCAGTCTGCAGAAGAATGGAGATGAGATTAAATTACAACACAACCTCCTTCAGATGTCCTCCAAGTGTGTGTGTGTGTGTGTGTGTGTGTGTGTGTGTGTGTGTGTGTGTGTGTGTGTGTGTGTGTGTGTGTGTGTGTGTGTGTGTGTGTGTGAGAGAGAGAGAGAGAGAGAGAGAGATGTGTGCATGCGTGCAAATGTGTGTGAGAGAGCGATTGTGTGTGTGTGTGTGCATGTGCGTGCGTGTGTGTGTGCATGTGTGCATGCATGTGAGAGAGGGAAAGTGTGTGTGTGTACGTGCATGTGAGAGAGGGAAAGTGTGTGTGTACATGCATGTGAGAGAGACTGTGTGTGCATGTGTGTGTGTGTGAGAGAGAGAGTGACTGTGTGTGTGTGCGTGCACATGTGTGTGTGTGTGTGTGTGCATGTGTGCTTTTGTGTGTGAGTGGGTGTGTGTGTGAGAGAGAGAGAGAGAGTGACTGTGTGTGTGCGTGCACATGTGTGTTTTTTGTGTGTGAGTGTGTGTGTGCGTGCACGTGTGTGTTTTTGTGTGTGAGTGGGTGTGTGCTTGTTTGTGTATGTGTGTGTGTGTGTGTTTGTGTGTGTGTGTGTGTGTGTGTGTGTGTGTGTGTGTGTGTGTGTGAGAGAGAGAGAGAGAGAGAGAGAGAGAGAGAGAGAGAGAGAGAGTGTGTGTGTGTGTGTGTGTGCACGTGTGAGAGGTGTGTGCAAGTGTTTTTGTGTGTGAGTGGGTGTGTGTGCATGTGCATGTGTGTGTGGGTGGCGGGTGTGTGTGAGTGTATGTGTGTGGGAGAGAGAACGAGACTGTGTGTGTGTGTGTGTGTGTGTGTGTGTGCACGTGTGTGTTTTTGTGTGTGTGTGTGTGCATGTGTGTGTGTATGTGTGTGTTCGTGCAAATGAGAGAAAGAGAAAGTGTATGTGTGTGTGTGTTTGATTTTATTCACATCTGTTTATTAAATCATCTGTTGTTACAAACATCTTTTCCCTCGTTAGAAAAAAGGAGGAGATTTTAAACAAAAACACTTTATTGGATTTGCAAACTTGGATCTGGGTTAATAAAGTTATTAACAGGAAATCTGAGGACGTCAACTTTTCAGAAAACAAATTAACTTTTCACAGAAAGAAAATCATTACATAAAAGTCACATTTGTTCATATTTCCCTTTTAAAGGCAAAAATCTTTAGCATAAAACTAAGATTTAACTGCTGCATGATGTAATCCAAGCCATGATGGTTTAATAAACACCGGTCTGCTGCTCTGAAGGTGGTGGCCCTCGGGACCAGCTCAGTCCTTTGTCTGGACTTTGGTGCAGTTATCCTTCATCTCCAAAAGTCTGAAAAACAAAACAGAACATAAAATAAAATCCAACAGCTAACAAACCTCCAACTGAAATTATCCTGTTAAATTTCAAACCCACACTTCCTGGGCCTTCTGAGCCTTCTTGGCTTCTCTGTCTTCATGCTCATTCCAGATCTTCTTGTAACAATAAACCAGGACAGCGATGAGCCACAGCTGCAGAACCACGATCAGCACGTACATCATGATCTCCGCCACCACAGAAACCAGCCCGCGTTTGGCTGAAAACACAAAATAACGTGTGACTTTAAGAAGAAAAAATTAATTTCTCTGCAGATTTCTTCTTCACATCTGGAGGAAAAATCTAAAAAAAATCTTCTAAATAAATCCTTCCATGAGTGTGTCTGTGAAACATCTGACTATCCTGTTTGAATCTGACCTTTGACCTCACCTGTAGCCACCACAGTGAGCTCCACCACCCTCTCCACAGTGACCTTCTCATTGCTCCGAGGCAGGAAGAGGGTCCGATGGAAGGTGCAGCGGTACGTGCCGGTATCGTTGAAGGTGATGTTCTGGATGTAAACGGCACCGACCTGGATGTCCTGGTCCAGCGTGCCCCGCCACTGCAGCCGCTCGCTGAAGGCCTCGTCCAGGATGCTGGCCGTGGGGTGGTCATAGTGGAAAATCTGGGAGAAAGACAGCTCATGGATGGATTCCTGCCAAGGATCAAGAACCCAAACTAGATTCCCAGAACGCTTTTGAACTCACATGACTGAACTCGTCCTCCTCCTTGGACCGAAAGTACCAGTCCACTGTGGCCCAAGCCGAAACCTCTTCTCTCTTCTTACAGGAGATGCAACCGAGCAGGAATCCTTCTCCTGCCACGGCTTCAGTCAGAGAGTCTACCTCGGCACAGCCGGCATCACACGGAGACGCTTCAGGATGGGATGGGAGGAGTCAGGGTTAAACAACCGGATCAGATGATGTAATCGGCAAAGAGTCTAATTTTTACACATTAACTTTGTTTCACTTCAGCTTCACTCCCAGAACCGGCAGAACTTCACTACCTTCAAATTTATTCAAATTGTAAAATAATTATTTATCTGGAATTAATTAATGCCACAAAATAAATATAAAAGTGCAGAAAAAAATTAATGAAAGACTTTAGGATTCTGATGTTTTCTTTATTAGAATCCATCTGGTTCCGCTGAAACTCGTCCTACTAAAACCTGATCCTGGTCCAGTTTCAGATGTTCTGACACATCAACCTTAGGGGATGAATGGGTCAGGATCTGGTCTAGTTGTGTTGTTCCCGTTAAGGAGTGTGATGTGAGCAGAGTGTGGCTTTTGGACCAGCTGAGGTTCTGAGGGCAGGAAATGTTCCTATAAAATCTCTGATGGACCTTTCTGTGTGAACGGTACCATCAGAACCCCCCGATCCCAATCTACGCCAATAAAACCCAGATCACAGCTCGTACCAACAGAACCCTGATCCCAGCCCACACCAACAGAATAGGGCTTTCAGACCTGGAGCTGAAACCAATGTAGATGTTCCTTTTCCTCTCTAAAACAGATCCACCTGGTCCATTTTCCACTATGATTCTAATTCATCCCAGATGGAGCCCAGGGAAGTTGGCCCTTCCTCTGGATCGGGTCAACATCAGTGTTCATTTCTGCTGTGATGAAAGACAGTTCTGGATGTGGTTCTGTCTGAGGGATCAGAGACCTTGGTCTTGGTGGTCCAGATAAGACCTTCTCTTTGGTCCTGAGTCCTCCAGATTTTCTGATCTTTTCTTTAATGGAGGAGCAGGAATGTGTAAATCCTTCAGTCTGTCAAACTAGACCTTCAGAACCTCTCCGATCTCTTACCCATTCAAAAGCAGACAAAAACTTTAAAAATCCTCCTAAGAACTTTATCAGCAAGCAGAACCAGTTTGGACTCTAAAACTCACCCAGAAGACAGAAGAAAGCCACGAAACACAAACAGAGAATCATTTCTGCTGAACTTTTATAAACTCCAAACATTCCCAGAAGTTTTTACAGAAGGAGATTACTCCTCCTGGTTCCTGACTGGTTCCACAGTCGTCATGGTGAACAGCTTCATCGTTGAACTCCTCAGACTTCGGAGACTGTTTCCAGACAAGTGGAGCTTTGGAGCTTCACCCTGCAGATTGGTCTGACTCGAAGGCGGCTAAATTTAGCTGGTGTGAAACGAGTCAAGTTATAAAGAAACCTGAGATGATGAGATCTGTCACAACAACAACCAACCAGAGCAGAAGCCTGATCCCAGCCCGTCCCATGAGAATTCTGATCCCAGCCCGTCCCATGAGAATTCTGATTAACTAACAGAATAGAACAGAAGCAGAATGGGATGGAGAAAAGTTAAAAACAATCTTGTGTGATCTGTTTTCAGTAGAGCACCGTTTTTTTCAGCTGTAGGCTACACAAATGGGCATAGTTGCTCACTCTGCGTTGACTCCAGTTGGGTTTGGAGAGCGAGGAACCCACCCAATATGGCAGCGATGCTGTTACTCCTGGTTTCTTGTTCTGAAGATTCCTGGAATCATTATATCACAGGTTTTGAAGTTTTTAAATATTTTTTCCACTTTTTCAATGCAAGTGACTAATTTCTTTGATTATTTGTTTGCTTGCTTGTTTTTGCCTGTGAAAACCTTAAATTTGTCATTTGTGTTTTCTGCTTTTATAAATCTCACAGAATAAAATTAACCTGACTGATTTTGATTTGCCTGAAGAAGAAGAAGAAGAAGAAGAAGAAGAAGAAGAAGAAGAAGAAGAAGAAGAAGAAGAAGAAGAAGAAGAAGAAGAAGAAGAAGAAGAAGAAGAAGAAGAAGAAGAAACTATTGTCTAAACTCTAAAAGTGCAGATCGCGTGACTTTTGCAAACACTTAATGATATGTGATAGTAGGCGGAACCTGATCAGGCCACAAGGGCTGACCAATCAGAGCTTTTCTTTGAGTGAGGCAGCTTCAGAAATCATTTTCTTGCTCATAATTTTTTAAAATCTCCTAAATGCCAGATTAGGCCAGTCCACCTCTGCTCACGAGAGACAATAACAACTCAATAACAGAAACTAATTGCTTTTATTATTTTATATTTTTAGTCAATTTACTTGTTTGTAGTTTGAACAGAATCTATCGTCGTGCTTCTTTGGGTGTCCAAAGTGTGGCCCATGGGCGATCAGTTGCCCTCTGATGGTTTCTGTGCGGCCCTTGGCGGCCCTTGGCTGGTATGGTGCAAAAACTGTTGATGCAGATAAATGCATTTAAAATGTTTACGCCCAAACTGGTAGGAGGAGAATTTGGAACAGGACTGAACACACATTTTGTCTGTAACTTATACAAAGAATATCTACAAAGCCAATTTCCACTTGAGTGACTTTAATTGCTCTTAACTTGAAAAAGGATGTTATTCTAACTGTTTGTTTCGTTTTGGATACAAATGTCCTTTCATTAGTACCAATACTTCATGGTTTCCTTCTCAATGTGCTGCCCTTCCATTTTTGTTAAGTATAACACGTAATCCACAGATTTGATAAAAATCTGTCTGAGCAGCTCTTATCTGTGTATCTGACGGTCAGCCGAGGCCATCTGGACAGTGAGATAAAAACAAAGTCAAGGCTGAAAAACCGGAGGGAAGGCCAGAACATGCGTGCTGAGAAAACAATGTGTTGATATGATTGATGCTGTGACTTGTTGGGTCAAATGAAACACGTTGTTCTGTTTGGGTGGTTTGTGGGTCAGGGATGCTGCAAAAGATGCAGCCATGTGACACAGAGAGCCTCTGACAACAGTGCAAACCCTCCATAACCTTGTATTTGCTCTTCAACAGCTAAACAAATCAGACAGAGTCATCATGAACCGTCCCCAGGAAACCAGCAGAAACTCCCCCAGGGTGGCACGCTCACCAGCAGGGGGGGAGGGGGAATTCAAGGAAATGTTGACATATGATAAACCCTCTGTGCATGTGTGTATTAGACAAAACAGCCAGTGAGACACCTCCTCTCTCACTATGCTGGTGGTGTTTCTTTTATTTTTAGCTCAGATTGAGTTTCAGTCGTCCGATTCAGCTGCTGGAGGCTGCACATCTCCCTGAGAGCCGGAGTCAAGCACTTTGTTGCCCCGGCTGCACATGTTTGCTGCGTTAGAAAGTGTTGATGACACAGGAGCGTTCGCAGGAGACAAAGAGGACAGAAGATGTTTGTAAGCTGATGGAAAATGTGAAATTGCCAAGTCATTGTGATGCTCTGCTGCTGATTTGAAAGGAAGCAGCTGCAGGCTCAGTGTGAGAACTGACAGGCAGGTAAAAGGACAGATTCTTACCAAGATGCTGTTTGATCATAAAATCTATAGGACTCTGCTTCCGTCACAGTTGGGATTTGATCTGTTTTATTAACAAGTTTGTCTTCTGAAGTTTGAAAAATCTGCTTAATGTGTTCTGCAAATTCTCAGCATCAACATGTGGAAGACTTTAATGTGTAAAATGTTTAAAAATAATGGTGTTTCTGTGCAGAAAAACAAAAGTGTGAAGACTATTTTAATCCACTAAATTATGTCTACCGAGTCCAATTATCTGATAACAATTATGGCAACATTTACATGGTTAGATTTAGTCTTGTTTTGCTCATGTGTAATCAATTTAGTTCAGAGTTTTTTATTCACTGAGAAAATATTTGATGTTGCTGTTTTGTTTTTACTGTTTAGGGTATTAAAACAGCTAAAAATGCATCATGTTCCTTTTGTAGCAGAAACACAAAATAACAGTTTCAGCTGCAACAAATCTGCTGCTGACTTTGATTAAAATGTGTTTCTAAATTGAATCTGAAATCTCCAAACAAAAAAAAATCTCCTTCAGAAACATTGAAATATAATTTATTCATGAAATGTGTGCATCTTCTGAAATGTGTTTGTATTTTTTCCAGCTACGGTCAAGGTGACTTTTTCTTTCTGCTGTTGTTTCCTGGTGAAGAAATCTAATCTGTGAGAATCTGAGGGATCAAATGAAACGATGATGCTGCAGGGTGCTGAATGTAAGAACTCACTTTGCTTTACTCTCACCACACCGATCCTTACCATTATTGTTTAGTTATTCTGGTTTGTATGGAAGCCTGCTGATGCCACTTGCAAGAAAAAAATGGAAACATGGTATGTCTAAATTGACTTAAAATCCTTATTATGAGATGAAATTCATGACTGAGACTTTATAAGTCATAAACGAGACTTTCAATTACATTCCATTTTTAGATTGTGTTATAGAAATTTGACCAATAATCTCAAATTGTATCTTTCAGAATCGGAATTACAGCTTTGTATTTTTTTTTTGTTATGCCTTAGAATTTCTAAATTAGCAGTGCTTCTCCAGTGATAAAAAAAACGTTGCATTTCTGCCATCCTTTCAAAATAAAATGTTTCTCAAATTATAAAAAAAAAATTCAATTGAATATTATCTTTTTCAAGTTATAATGCTATATTTTTATGGTCTTCCAATATACTTTTCACGTTCTAACAGAATGTTTCCACATTATTACAAAATACATGCTGATGATTTTTTTAACAATAGCACCTATTATCACCTTATTACAATATGATATATGTCCTTCAAATAATAATGTTTTGTTGCTAAATCGTGGTCAGTGTATTTGTTGAAATTTCATAAAACATTTTGTTCGCACAAAAAACTTTTAATGTTATTATATCAAAAACTGGATTTTACTTTGATAGGGTGACAGCAATGCACTTTCCTTCTCACAAGCTCTGAAGTTTGACTTTTTATTTTTTCATAAAAATATTTAAAAGGCCATATTTTGATGTAACATGTGACTTTTTTTTCTTTTAGTTGGCAGAAAAATGCTTCCACAGTTTTGAAAATGTAGTAAAAGTTAATGCACAAACCATTTTAACCACAAGAGGTCAGGATGTTACCTTTATTGGATTTTACTCTCTTCATGTTGACTGAAATGTATTTAATGAGGGGTGGGGGAAGGGGGTTCTGTACTTGTTAATATTTGTTTAGTTTTTAAACTTGTCATTTTGGCTTCATGTGAATGTGAACTGATAGAAAAAGATGCAAACTGTAAAGTTATATCTTAAACAGGAGCAAGGACGTTTCAATCTGCTTATGTACATATAAAATTAGTTCTATCTAATATTAAAGTAGTTGAAAATAGGGTTTTTAATTGATATTAGACGAACTTCATTAGAATTAAACACCTCCTTGTACCGACTCGCCCTGGTCTCGCCACATCTCCAAAGACAGTTATTTTCCTGGACTGTACCACAAAGTTTGTCTGGAGGGGTGCGCGTTTAGTTTGGGTTTTGAGACTTTTTGACTTTGTTTAACAGGTGGTCATTTTTTAAAACCATGAGTTAGATTTTTGTTTTGAAACTCTATTTGAGTTTGTATTTGTAGTCAAATTAAACCAGATTGTTTTTTTGTGGTTTAGGTGACCCTCTTTGACCCCTCCTTCTTCCTCCTCTTGTTAGCTGGCTTCGATTTCTTTTCACTTTTTGACAAAAAGCGCTTTTGTCAGGCACTTTAACCCGAGTTAGTTTCGCCAGGATGCTGAGCTAAAACTCGGCTCCTAGCTGTAAAGTAAGCCTAACAGATGGACTTTAAAGGGCTGCTGTAAAAAGACAATGGGAGATATCAGGGTTGACTTTTCTCTGGCGGAATATAAACTGTGCAGCTGAGCCTTTGGGCCTTTGAGAGGTGGGGGGTTCCGTCGTTAGCGGTTAACGGTTAGCAGCTGCCGGTAGATGCCTCCTCCTCACGTCTGAGAATGCTGATGTGTTCTTGTGAAAAAGTGGATTTTAATATCACCTCCCGCTCCACCGTGGCCCGGCTCGCCTTCGAGGCCGAACTGGACGGCAGAAACGCAGGAAACTCGTCCAATGGGAGGTAGGAGCTCCGGAGGAACTTTCTGATTCTAGCAGCTCAAACGCCGCCCGGTTCGGTCCGTGTACCGGTCGGTTTGAGGTGTTCACCCTGACCCACAAACCCAGTCGGGGAGTTGTAACCCTCGGTATCAGTATGTGTTTGGTTCGGGTGAGTTTTTGGCCTGGTTGTGTTGCTCCTCAAGACACCAGAGATTGTTTGAGTTTGACGGCTGTAAAACAGATCAGGGCAGCTCGGAGATTAACGGAGATTACTCTGGACAAACATGCCGGTGCCAAGATTGTTCTTGTTCAAACAGATCACATGAGGCTCTGCTCTGGAGGTGGCTGCTTTGAAGGCAAACAACACACACGCGCGCGCGCTTCTGTTAGACAACCCGAGTGTGTTTCAAATGTAGATACACTCTCAAAATGCTCTTGAGAACCTAATCAGTGATTGTTTGACTTGAAACCCTAAAAGTATTTGACAGTTCCAAATGTTGGATTTTGACCTGGTCCTTAAACACACCACACAGCTGTATGAAATCCGACATTTAACCTGGTCCGTGAACTCAGCATCGCGCCATAGGATCTAGGACCAGAGCAGACGTTTGAAACTTCCAGAGTCCTGGGAACATCAGGGAGTTTCTCTAGATGAGCTGGACAAGGATGTCTGGGGTTAGTGCTCGGGCTGAAATCCCTGCAGGAGATCAGGGATGGATAACTTTTAATCAGGAATTAAAATAAATGGTGTTTCGCTAATTGTCGTTATTTGAAGGTCAGGGCTGTGCACAGACACGATACCAGTACTGACCCTGAACATCAGTGCTGGTTTATCTGAGTTTACGTAACCTTGGTAGGAGGCATCAGGTCGTGTGTGTGTGTGTGTGTGTGTGTGTGTGTGTGTGTGTGTGTGTGTGTGTGTGTGTGTGTGTGTGTTGTGCATGCACTTACTTTGTGCTTGATTTGAATCATTTTCTGCACCAACATCCACATGAAGCCACAATGTCTGAAGTCTGGCTACATCTGGGTTACTTTAAATAATTTTTATCATAAATATTGACACTAAAATTTTAAAAGTGATCAGTTCTAAAAATACATAATTACAGATAACATAAATAAGCCCTATCGATTAGCCTTGCAACAGGAGCAGGAGGTAATCAACATGACACCTGATTTTCCTAGAGCTGCCAGAGCAGGCAGGAGAAGGGCTGACAGACATAATCCTAATCTCACCATCTATATGCCAGTTGGTGGATAATTCAGCTGAGAACATTCAGTTACATGTTTAGAGGTGGGATGGCAGGTTTAATGCCAGGTCTCAGCTTTTTCCACTCTTCAGGTAGCAAACAGATGTGTGTTTGGCTCTGGCTCTTGCAGAGATGAAATGGATCCTAAAGGAGCATGCCTGAAGCTTGGGATGGAATGATAGGAATGAAGAGGAAGATTACTGCAGAAAACGGGAAAAGCTGCTGTATGAGAAAGAAGAGGGATGTAGGCTGGA
This sequence comes from Nothobranchius furzeri, assembly GCF_043380555.1. NCBI lineage: Eukaryota > Metazoa > Chordata > Actinopteri > Cyprinodontiformes > Nothobranchiidae > Nothobranchius > Nothobranchius furzeri. The sequence goes on along the minus strand of NC_091745.1, from coordinate 60,309,057 downwards.
GACTGGCTGAAGAACGGATGTGGAGATAGACTGGAAAGCTTCTGCTGAACCTCCGACTAAGTCTAAAAGTGTAACCCCACCACCACCACAGTTTTTAAACTTATCTGTGGGTTTCTTGCCTGGGTGGATTTTTTTCCTCTTCAGGTGGGACTTTTTATCATACTTCACAGGGGAAAGGATTCACCCGCTGTTCTGGCAGAGACAAGATTTTCATATTTTCTGATTTTTCAGACACTCCGTATGACCCCCTCACCCTCCCAAAACACCTGATCAGACTGAAGAGGCAGCATTGTTGTTGTGGTGCTGAGCCTTAAAACAAACTGTAAGCTGTGAGGATGACCATGACCTCTCCTGTGAGACCAGGGGTTTTTACTCTGGCTGTCCCAACGCTGACTGTCCTACCACCGTCCTCAGACACAGAGTCCTGGTCCCGCTCCCCCAGCCCCCAACTGCCACGGCCCAGCCGCCTTAGCCGATCCCACCGCAGCAGGTCCAGAACCAAGAAACTAAGTTCAGGAGAACATGGCTGCTCTCCTCAGGCAAAATCGGGGCAAATGCCTCAAATTCTAGTGGAGGAGTCTGTGGAGGGGCACGGTCCCCCAGTCTCAGTGAAGACTCAGCTGGAGGGAGGGAGTCCATGTCAGCACAGCCCATCACATGACCTCCTCCTGCCGCCATCCCGCTCCTTGTCTCGTAGCCCCTCCCCCAACCGGCGGTCTCGTTGGTCACTCAGGAGTCTGCTGAGCAGAGACTCGGACGCGGACAGCTGCAGGTCAGTGCTGGGTTCCTCCTCAATAACCCGCTGGGATGTTTAGAACAGAAGACTCATTAAAGAACACACAAGTGTGCACAGATGTCTGCCTCAGTAACCAGAGGTTAAACCACTCAGAACAGCCTGCTTCTTCTGTCAGCACCAGGTTTTATTGGCTCCTGTTTGCTGGACTCACTTTAAAACCTCCGGCTAATTTGCATTCAGGTCCATGGAGACCAGATTTACCAATGGCTGCAAAGCAGAAAGGTCCTCTTTTTTTATAAGGAGTACAATTGGGCAGCGGGTTTGGCTGAGGCGGCGTTGAAAACTGGTTTAGTTGGTCACATGAAATGAAGTTCAGCTGATTTGTGATCAGATTTTTTTTTAAATGGCACAAAAAAAACTCAGCTCATGAGTAAGAATATTTTTGTGATAAGTTCTGACATGCAGTTATTGCTGCTTTAGATTTTAACCCACAGATGAGCGGCAGAGTGGTTATGTAAAATGTAAACAAAGAAACAGACTCTGGTGTTAGAAATAAACAGAGCCGTGTCAGTTAAAAGGAGCTGGGGGCGGGAGACATTCATCCTTCCACACCATGATGACATCACCTGCAGCCAATGGGAGTGGGCTCTGGTCTGATGATGTCATGTGAGTCCAATCAGAAGAAGCTGTGGTGGGCTGCGGGGGGATCCTCCATATGAGCAGCTGTAACCTTTATTCACACTCGGCTTTATTGACCCACTTATATCATTCATCTGCACATTAATCCGGATCGGAACCGTGGCCCAGCTGATGACGGTTTGGTACAAGGCTCAAGGTCAAACACTGTTGCTTCACCAGCACAGAAGGCACCATGTGTAAATTATATCATGCTGATAAAGATACAGTTGTGGAGTGTTTAGGTGCCTGTAAAAATATTTTTACTACCATTTTATCCCTTTTTTATTCTTTCTGAAAACCAGATCAGTAAATGTAGAAATGTGAGGAAAAAACAACTGAAAAAAAAAAAGAATTTGGTGGTGTTGACGTGGAAATAAATGATTTCTGGGCTTCATATCGCAAACGTCAGTATAAGTTCTGTTTATATCAAGGATGCACCAAAGTGAAAATGAAGGCGGATATCGATACCTGATATTAAAATTGCTTTTATTTCCAATAACTGATATTTACCGATATTACATCAATATAAGTAGGGATGTATTAAAATAACGATGTACGTTATTTTATACTAATTATGTCATAATTATTACAATTATTGGTCTGTTCTTTTGTCATTTTACACTTTTCTGATATTCTAATCAACTTTCTGTTCGTCATCTGAAATTATTGCAGCTTAGATCCTTTTGAACCAGTTTCCCGGCGAATTATTGTAGGTTAAACATCCGAGCTGATGGTGCAGAGCAGCACTGGCGTCCAGTAAACATCAGCTGTGTGGACAACTCACCTGACGTAGACAAAAAATCTGATGTATTTGGGTAAAAGATTTGACACCAGTAGGTCTGAGGTGGTTCCTGACTGATTCATGTTTAAATCCCTTTATCAGTTAATTCAGTCATCCATGTTCAAGCTGTCGACTCCTAGTGCTGATCTGGTTGTGTTCCTGTTGGTTTCAGTCGTACTGAAATATTCTCTTTCACCAGTTGGGTTTACATATAATCTGGTTCGCCCACATCCGGTTTTATTTTTTACCCGCTGCTGAAAGGCTGAAGATGGGTGATGTTGGGCAAGGCCTGCCTCTCTCATCAAAGTGTCTCCAAAACCACTTAATGGATTCTGAAGAAACTCTGAACGTGAACACGAGATGTGTTTATGGCCGCCACAGCTGATGAGCATTAACAAATACAAAAACAGCTCAGACCTGATACTGAGCTGAAATGTTGATGATGTCATGCCGGGGCCAGCATTAACCCTGGACCCAGACCTTCTCAGCTCATGCTCGTTTCAGAATGGTCATCTGTGAATCTCAGGAAAGCAGATTATGTAGGTGGGGGCTAAATGCATGTGAGCCTGGCTCAAGCCAGTCTGGATTATGATGTGGCCTCTAATCCAGAGATGGACACAGAGCTTGAGGGTTAAAGGATTGGGTGGGCTCTGGGCTGTGGTCCGGTGGACACAGTCAGGCGTTTGGATTTGTTGCAACGTTTTATTCCTTAATCATAATCATCTAGATCAACCGTAACAGAACTCCAGCGGCTCCAGCTATGGTCGTAATGGTTGGGGTCTGTTTTTATTCCCAAATTCTGGAATTTATGTTGCGGAATACATTTTTTTATTATAACATGCTGGTGATTTAAAAAGCAGCATTTGGGATTTTAGGAGTCCGATGTTCTGATCGGTGCGTTCTGATGGTGACCCGCTCCTCCGATTCCAGATTAAACCCTCAGTTTGGCTCTGCCTCGTCATCCATACTGCCTCAGAACTGCCTCAGAACCACACAGGCAAGGCCTCCTCACCCCCCCCCCCCCCCCCTTTTCTTCCTTCCTCTCCCCTCCCTCCTCCTTCTCCCCTCCCTCCTGCTCGGCTGCACAGGGATTACCGACAGGCGCTGAGGCGGCAGCCCGCTACTGGGTCTTGTTGTCGGTCTGTCCAGTACCTGCGGGTGCGAAGGGGCGTCGATCACGATGGGAAATTAGCATCCGACCGCGGGGCAGCGGTCCGGTTTCTGTCCGAGGCTGAGTGAAGGACGCGCGGCGGAGCAGCGGTCGGTTCTGCCCCGGATCTTCGGGCTTAGATCTGCAAACTCCGGGAAAATAATCCCGTAACGGAGGGCTGCTCCGTGTTTTTGAGCATCAGCTGGATGTAAAACGCTTCATGACATGTTTGAGTAAGTGTTGTTAAACCGAGTAGGACCGGACCGGTGCTATGATGCAGCGAACCGTTGCTTGGTTTGTGCCTCCGGTTAACTGGAGCTCATCCTAAAGATTATACTGTTGGGAGAAATTGGCTGATGGAGGTGGACATTTGTTTCTGTTCCGGTGGAACAGCACCCCCTGAGTTTGTCCCGTTAATAGGTTGTAAAGAGCTGCTGGCACAGATTAGGGGGTGTTTTGGCTGCATATTGGCAGATTATCTGTTTATCTGATGAGAAGAAACAGAAAAAAGCTGCTGCTGAGAGTTTAAACAGCTCCTCTCTGCTGCCGTGGTTACGGTCTGAGATGATCTGGGTTAGAGTTTACTTTAGACCTGTGCAAAGCTAATCTGGATCCATCCTTCTGTCCTTTGTTTGCTGTAATTCCTCTCAGATATGAATGAAGTCATCAGCATTCAGAGCTGGATCAACATGTAGGTTCCTCACAGCTCCATCCTGAGATGTTTCAGGACAGAAACGCTGAAACTTAGCAGTCATGCGGCTGGTTTAACAGCCTGTTATCGGTTAACCTGCAGATGTGAACTTTATATCAGACAACTAATTCCAAATCCTCCCAGAGCTTCAGTTGGAGGCTGTGAAATATTAACATGAGGAGTTGGCTGACTGTGAGGAGAGGACGCTTCTATCTATCAGGTCTGAGGAGAGGACGCTTCTATCTATCAGGTCTGATTAATCAAATCATCACCCATAGCTTACAAACCCTATCAGGAGATGTCCTCTCGTGTGGCTGAGGGTTCAGGCCACAACCACATTCTTCCAAAAAAAAAGATCTCTGAGGTCTGATGGAAGTGCTCTCCCCGTTTAAGGGGTCACAGCCTCCAGTGTTTCTAGCTTGTTCCTGCTGTTCCTGTTTATTGAAACTTCTACATCCATCACACCTCCACCACAAGGTCCAGCTACTCAACCAGCACCTGTTTCCCTTCTGAAGTTCCACAGGAAGCTGATCTGGTACCAGGCTAGTAGAGGTGCTGAAAAAAAATCAAGATTCAGAATCGATTCACAAAGGTTCAGAATCGATTCCAAGAACTCAAATATTTGGCATGTTACAGATTTGAGATGCACTTTTTGATCTTTGTTAGGAGAGTCAGTACTCAGTTTACTTTTGTGGTCCCATAAATTGAGATGATTTATGTTTGAATCTGCTGATAAGAGGGCACTTGAATGTAATTTTTTTCCATACTCAGAAATTTGAGATATTCTCATATTTATTCTCTAAATTGATAAATGAGTACTCAGGATTACTCATGTAACTTGTTTCTACACATACTTGAAAAGTATTTGACCTATTACTTTCAAAGCTACTGTTGGGTAACTACAGATTTGTTATATTTTACAAGGTGAGCAAAAATAAATGTTGCCTTTTGGTCAAAAGATTGTTTCTGTTTACAGTTTTAGAATCACTTTATTTTACATTGTAAATTTGTATTTTTGGAGCAAGACCAGTTTAAAGTCAAATAAAAATGTCCCATAGCTTTAACTAACTTGTACAACAAAGTAGTTCATCCTGGAGCTGACACTCTTTGTTAATACTGATTGTGAATCGATTTAAATTGAGAATCGAGAATCGATTCTGAATCGAATTGGCACCCCGAGAATCTGAATCAAATCAAATCAAATCGTGAGTTGCTCTAAGATTCCCATTCCTACAAGCTAGGCTGCCATCTTAGATGTTGTGAGTCTCAGACTTTCGCTCTCATGATGCTGGAACTTTGAAAAAGTTTTTAAAAAAACTGTTTTCTCCTAGAATAGTCCCAGCGTTGTCATGGCAACCTGGACCGTAAACCTTTCTCAGTATAGTTTGTGTGTCGGAGCGTAAGAAACATTTTATTATTGTTTATAACGTTGTTTTAGACTAAAACTTCGTATTTTGACATGTGACAGCAGAAATGAAAAATCAAACAAGTGCTGTAAGTTCATCAGTCATTTTTAAATGCTCCTAGTATGTTGGGAGCAAAGGTCACAGCCTACCTCAGACCCCAGGAACTGGTACAGGTACTTACTGGATGATATTTCTCACATGCATGTGGCAGAACAGGGAGGGGTGGATGTCAGGATCAGAGGCTCATTTAGTGGTTTTAAATAGATTTTTTTTATTTTTCTTTCTCAGCGGGTGGTGAGTGAACATAAACAACCAGTAAATCAGACCTTAATTTTTTTTAGGAGAAAGTCTTGACTGAATGTCTCCTGATGTCTCTGCTGTCTGGTTTGAGCTCATCTGATGTTTGTGACCTTGCGTTTCCTTTCTTTGGTCTGCACGGATTTATCAGAAAGGAAACGCCTGCAGCTTTTTTTTCTCAGCGTGATGTTAAAAGTCACAGAAATTAAAATAAGAGTGCCGTCTGTCCTCCCCTGAGATGCTCCTCTCTCTGTGTCTCCAGTACAGCCAGTAACTCTCCACGCAGCACCCCCGGCAGCTCCCCCTCTCTGCGGCGCAGGGTCCTTGGGGGAGGCAAGGCCAGTGAGAGTGAGGGAGGAGGAGAAAGGAGCAGTGGAGGAGGAGGTGGAGGTTCAGACAGCCCGCTGCCATCTTTACCCTCCGCTTCCTCCCTGACGTCCGCTTACCCGCTGGCTTCTCGCCACTTCAGCCGGAATGCCAAGGTAAGGCGGACTCATCTGTGTCACAGCGACTCAACCTTTCAGACCCAGAGATTATCTCTATTAAAAAACTTTTAAAAACATTTTGTTTATAGACTGCACAGCTGATTCCAAAAGTCTTTATTGACTATTATTTGTTATTTTTATTTGTATACTTATATTTTATCAGGATGAGAACCACTTGAGATGAACCTTTTCGTTTTCAAGTCCATTGAAATTTACAATGAGAATAAAAGACCAACATAACACACATTTTCCATACAAATGTGATATCATTGGGGAAAAAAGCAAAAACATAAAATAACTACAATTTGAATAATCAAAGTAAATGAGAAAAAAAAGTTACACAAACACGCATGTACACAGGCAAATTAGGAGTCAGAGTTACTGTAAATGCGTACTTGTTGAACCACAAAGAAAAGCAGAAACAGTTACAAGTGGGCATTATATTTTCATCAAAGTTCTAAACTGATGAAAAGATGTAATAGACCTTAAAACAGCAGGTAAACGGTTCCATTCCATTGGAGCTTTGATGGATATATGACTAGATTTAGTTTTGAAGGATTTGTAATGAAACACTGTCGCTCAGGTAACATGGCCGCTCCTTTCCATCTTTACTGGAATTCCTAAAATGCTGCAGAAATCAACAGTTTTTCTGAGGAAGAGATTTTCCAAATCGTGTGACCAGTCTTACTTTCATTTAAAACTGTTAGTTACATAAAAGGTAAAATTGCCAAATCCGTACGAGTATTACATAAGGTGCTTTTACACCATGCCGGCAAATCGGCGTAATATTACCGCAGTGGTATGTCTAAACGCACCGTGTCGGCATGGCGTTGCGCGAATATTGCGCCATTCGTTCTGCCTCGCTTGGTAGTAATATTGCGGTAATGGTCTGTTGTATGCGCCCTGGCGTAACAGAGGCAGATATCATGATGACGTGGGTAGTTATTGCTGAGCTCCGGCTGGCAAATTTATTGAAAATGAAAGTAAACACAGGCAATAAGGTTTTCTTTTTTTTTAACAAAATCAGCTGAAATGGCAAACTGGAGCACCGCAGCACTCCATGGGCCTCTCTGTTAGAGCTGAAGCTCAGATCACCAGAGACTGCACAGGGACTGATGGGGACAGACACCTTTAGGAGCTGCTTGTTAAAAACCTTAACGATCACGGCTTCAATCACAATAAAAAGCAAGTTATGGCCAAGATAAACGGAAGTCTGCGGCAGCGCAGAGACCGCCCCCATACCCCCTTTATGCAGCCATCACCTAATCTTTTATAAAATTGCCATCCGATCGCACCACATTACTGCTACGGTCTGATCTTATAAACCATCTTTGTCCTCCCAGGGAGCCGCGGCAAATCCCGTTTTGCTAACGCTATGGTCCTGTAAAAGCAGCTATAGAGTCAATTTTTACTAATTCTGGTTTGTTGGCATTGTACAATTCTCTGATTGTTCCATACTTGACTTATTGTGTAGAAATCTGTGGAGCAACATACAAAAACTATACACAACCCTTATTTATTTTACAGAAAAGAGCTTTAAGAATCATCAATTATGGTGGCTGTAGAGAGCCATCAAACCCGTTGTTTATTAAATATGAATTACTGAAATTTCATGATTTAAAAGACTGGAAAATCTTACAAACTATGTATAAAGCCAATTTAAAAGGACTTTATGGAGTTTTGAATTTTTATGCTCGCAATTGCCCCCTCTGGCAAAAAGCATAACGGCAGCTTCAATAAGAGGCTCGTGCACGAGGCACGCATGCTGTACGTGCACACTCCTTAACAAAAATAACAGCTGAGATGAAGCTCTGTGAAGCTGACCGGGGTCAGCTTCACAGAGCTCTGAGAGCTGACTGTCGTGTGTGTGTGTGTGTGTGTGTGTGTGTATGGCCCGGAGGACAGAGGACAGGAGAACGTGCAGCTAATTAATTAAATAATTTGGTTCTGTACCTTTTCTCTTCAGCACAGCCGACAAAGGTTTAAGATGGGTCAGTCCTCCTGCATGCTCAGATCATTCCCTTCCCTTGCTTGAAAAATTGTTCCAAAATGAAAGTTGAACCCACATCTTTTTTATCTGTGAATTCAATGCCGTTTGGCGAGTCTCAAATAAAAATTTGGGCATCTTACTGTAAAAAAATATACCATTAATGTAAAAAAGAAACTCTAAAAAAACTGTGTTCTCACCCAGAATCGAACCCGAGTCTCCTGCACGAGAGCCCGACGTCTAACTAGATGAGTTAAACCACCACTGACGTTTTTGGCATCTGTAACATTTATATCCTTGATTACAGCTTAAATAACGTTCAAAAAAAGGTTCGGAGCGAAAAATGGCTATTTTGTTGCTAATTTGCAGGAAATATCTAGAAGAAAGTAGCTAAGGGTCCTCAGAATTGTAGCTAGGTTCATTACTAGGCGTTCGGAACAGCGATTTTGTCGCTGAGTTGGCACTACCTCACTCTCTGCTGCTAAAGCTACTGATAGCAAATGCTATGGGCTATGCCTGAGCGTGAACGCGCATGAAGCAGCCTGCTCGACCCGAGCAGCTCAGCTCAACTCTCTTTTTCTGTGATTTTACAGAAAAACAGGCAGTCACAGTAAAAATGCCAGGGCTCATTCTACAGGACCAGGGCATTGCAGGAGAATGTATGAAGATGAAATGTATTATTTCTATACATGTTTTGGCTGTCAAACTTCCATAATGCCCCTTTAAGTACTCTGCCAACAAACATTCAGGGGATATTTGAAAAGATGACTAGTAATTACATGCTGAAAGAAACTGATGTGTTTACAAAACCTAGATTTATAACTAAATTAAGGAATGGAATATATCTGTAAATGGTGTTAAATTATGGATTAACCTTAAAAGGGAAATAAAAAAAACTCTGTCATTCAATATATTCAAAAATGTACCACATTGAGTGTACTAAATAATTATGAAAATGTAAATTAAATCAATGATCATGATCGCTCTGGAATTAAGAACAGGAAAAAGTTTAAAATGAATCTGTATGTGTGTCTGACAAATCAAAATTGTATATAAATAAGATTATTTCTTCTGGAAAAGGGGGCAGAAAATTATAAGATGTTTTCTTCATTCTGCTCCTTTTTGTTCAAATAAAAAATTTTGTTTTGTATATCTTATTGTTTATATGTTTTATTGTTTTTATTTTGAATGAAATAAATGAATTAAAAAAATTAGACTGCAAAAGTTTAATTTAAACCAGGATTTGATGTTATTCAAACACTTGAGTGGTTTGAACTGTGTAGGCCAAGAGATTGTCTGCAAAGCAGTGGGCAAAGATGCTACATTTCTAAAGGTAGAGAGTAAAGATGGCAAATATAAGTTCAACAGCAGTGGAACCAGTATAGAGCCCTGAGGAACCCCTAAAAGGAGCTGCAGCAGAAGAACATTCTCCAACAGGAATAAGAGAACTCCCGTTAGTCAAATAGAATCATCATCAGTCTGAGTCTTCGGTACCAACATACAGCTGGAGTCGTGACAGCAGAATTTTATGGTCTACAGAATCAATGACAGCAGAACGTCCAAAAGGACTAAAACTGCAGTTAGTTATGGTAAACCAATCTCTAAAAGCTCCCAAAAGGGCAGTTTGGTGAGATTGAAACCAAACTGAATGCAGTTAAAAGGCTCTGAAGTTGGTTAAAGAGGCATTTGATGTGCAACATCCTCAAAGACAGAAATGGTCTCTGACTCAAACTGTTCAAAGACAGACGAGCAGGAAGGAGTTGAAGCGTTTGCGGTAGGCTGAACAGAAGAGCCGATCTTTTCTCATGCTCAGCCAAATAACCAACATCGGAGGGGTTTACAGTAGCCCAGGGTCTGTAGGTAAAAGCGGTTTTATATCAGTAAACTGCTTAAATTCAGTTTTTATTTTTATGGCACCAGTTCTCATAAGAGCAACCTTGGAGAATATTATAGACATCAACCCTTCACCTGAACAGGTGGTGTGTGTTAAAACTCCAGCTTGTTGCTGTGGTTTTCTGGTAAATTTAATGAGTTTCTGTTGGACCTGTACATTTATAAAACAGGAGAACAGAAATCAGACCTGTTGAGTGGTTACATAAAACCACGTTTACATGTGGAAACAATGGAGGGTTGCTTAACTGCATCTTATCGTGTACTTCCATGTGTGAAATCTGCTCTGTGCTAACGTTAGTATTGCCACAGAGAGACTTGAATAATAAATACTTTCTCCTGTTTGTTTGCAGAAAATGCAGAGCTGGTACAATGTGAGTACACATGAACACCTTACCTGTTTCCAGAGAATGTCACAAAGTCTAAGTTATTTTTTTTCTCTGCTGCTTAGTCAAATAAACCCTGTTCAGTCCTTTTCTCTGCTTCTCCTCCTCAGGTTCTCAGTCCTACATACAAACAACGGAATGAAGACTTTAGAAAAATCTTCAAAAAACTCCCGGACACTGAGCGTCTTATAGTGGGTGAGTGAGTGATGTCCCCTCCAACTAGGCGATCGCTGACTAAGAACACATAAAACGTAGTTAACCTGAAGTAGAGACCTTTTATCGGCCGTACAAATGGGTTCAGCTATATCTGCTACTGGAACCAGAGTCAGGATCGGGTTTAATGGAGAACCTGTCTAAGATGAAATGTTGTAACTCTCGTTGGTAAAAGCTACCGAGTCTTTAGAGGTTGTGTGTGCTGCGTTAATGGGAAAAAAACACCTTCAACATTCCATTTAGGCCAAAGTGTCTAAGATGTCGGCTCATTAGCTTTAAACTAAAGTTGGCATGTGTTCAGCTTAGTGAAACCAGCATGGATTGGTTGCTGTCAGTCTCACAAACATTATTATTAATGTTATTTCACTTTGATCCCTCTTTGCTTTCCCACTAATCACAGTTTTCCTGATTTTATCCTGACAAGTTTTCAGTGTAGAAACGGGTCCAAATAGCATCAGGAGTTGTGTTACGTTTCTAACGTCTGATCCCCGTTGGGCTAACAGCCTACAGCATTATGGTGACATTCAATAGTGCCGTTCTTTGGCTAGCAGGTGGAGCTGCTCAGCTCAGGGGGCGTGTCCCAGTGCTACCAGTAAGCCTGGTGTAAATAAAACCATGAATGTTCTGAGATGATTTAAGGTGGAGGCAGGTTCTTGTCTGTCAGCTGACCCATTCTCTGTTCCTCTCTCATCTCTCAGACTACTCCTGCGCTCTGCAGAAGGACATTTTGCTTCAAGGCCGTCTCTATCTGTCGGAGAACTGGCTCTGTTTCTACAGCAACATCTTCCGCTGGGAAACCACAGTAGGTCACATGTGCACGGTGTTCACACTCACTAAAATCAAAGGGTTAATGAGACCTCTGAAACATCCGTTTCTGTTTCAGATCACCATCCTGCTGAAAGACGTGACATCCATGACCAAGGAGAAGACGGCCAAGCTGATCCCCAACGCCATCCAGATCAGCACCGAGAATGACAAGGTGTGTGTGCGTGCGTGTGTATGTGTTTAAGGACCCTTTCTGCTGGTTAAGCAGGTCAGAACCAGCTGACTCAACTGGATCTCCAGTCTGACGAAGCAAACCTCTCAGGCAGGAAATCCAACTGTCACAGAAGTCTCACTGATTTCTGTTTTTTCTTGTTTTCCCTTCCTGTTCTGTTGGCGTGCCCCCACCCCCCTGCAGCATTTTTTTACATCATTTGGGGCGAGGGATCGGAGTTTCATGATGATTTTCCGTCTGTGGCAGAACGCACTGTTGGACAAGGTACCACCTCCTCGCCCACTCTGCTGCAGAGGCAAATATCTCAGACTGGAGCGTAGAGTCAGGAGGGAGAGGCTAAGAATACATAAACACTAGGCTGAGATTATGGTCATTTTCTCAGATTACTGTTATTTACAAAGCTGAGGTCTACAGAACCAGAATGGGTACACCCTCCTCACATTTTTTATTTCATTTTTAAGGTGAATAAAAGGATAATTATTGTTAAATGAACTTTGTTTACATGAAAGTAGCTCAAACACGAGCCTCCCTCACCAGAGAGGACAGCTACCTACAGATTCTGCTAAGCAAACCTAACGGAGTCGATACTTAAGAGATAAAGTTTGTGTTTTTCAGTCTCTGTCCCCCAAAGAGCTGTGGCACATCGTGCACCAGTGTTACGGCACCGAACTGGGCCTCACAAGTGAGGACGACGACTACGTCTCCCCCACCGGTGAACACATGAACGGACTGCTGTGAGTAGAACTCCTCCAGATTTATGAATCCTCTGTTGTGTTTCAGAAGCTGTGCTGCACAATCAGAGCCAGATTTTTGCTGAATGAACATGCAAATGTGCACCCTCCTGGAGCGGACGCTTTAGTTTGCATGCTCCAATCAGCACTGATGCTTTGCATGATGAGTTGAACTGGTTGCATGTTTCTCATTTGCTGTTCTGGCTCTGCAGCCCAGGAGATGAATCGGTGTCGGTCACAGATCTGTTGGACCTGAGCTCAGTGTCAGTTCCCTCCACTGGCAGCTCCCCACCCCCCCTAGCTCCCTGCAGTCTGAGCAGTCCTCCATCAACCACCAGCCTCAGTGGGATCTCCCTGACCTCCCCCTCCTCCTGCTTGCCCGTGGAGCTTCCCTCCTCATCAGGAAGCAGACTCGGGTCAGAACCCATGGAGGCCAGCCCGCCCAGCTCCCAGGGCTCGCTGCCATCCGCCGCTCCCCCCAGCACCTCAGTGTCTGCTGCCGTCACCTTTGTGAGTCTTCATGTTCACATCCACACAGCACTGTGCCAAACGAGCAGTTGTTTTTTTAAAACATGCAAAGCACATAAAACAGTTGGTTCCTATTAATTTTATTAAATTTGACTGCCTTCTTTCTTGAACACAATCTGAACTTCTGGAGTTCATCTCCAGATATCAGGAAGGACCTTTCTTTAGAAGTTATCTGCTTTTAGTTCTGTTCTCCATCAGGTTTGTCTCATAGTAAAGATGAGGAGGTGTTCCTGGTACATTTTCTCCTGGTTTCATTCCTGTGTCTAATGAAGCTTCGGATCATCTGGAGAGAGAGAAGCAGCTCTTAGCTACTGGTCCAAGTCTTCGATTGTTTTGTTCCCGACTCTGATACTGTTCACCTGTTAGACCCAACATGTCTTTTTTTTATTATTATTCTTGACTTCCTCTGTTTAGAAACAGTCGGCTCCTTGTGCTCAGATTATGCAAATCTCCTGATTTTCCACTATTGGCTCTTTGGGGATCTGACGTTACCTTGGAAACATGAAGATAAACTAAACAAACACGCAGGACTCTTGAGGTCACATCTCATCTGAGCTGTGACCTGTGACTAGGGTTGTCACGGTGTGAACATTTAACCTCACGGTTATTGTGACCAAAATTACCACGGTTTTCAGTATTATCGCGGTATATTTTTTAAACGTGTTACATTTCCAGACAACTAAATAAACCCTGTATATCAGGAAAATCTTGTCCTCGGTTTGTGTCTAAATTTTGCCTAAAATGTGTTATTTTGTAATTATGTTGTTTATTTGTTTACATATTTCCCCTTTAGTCTTTAAAATACCAATATTTGCCCATAACTTCTTATTTTGTGTCTGTTTGATGTCATCATTTTAAAAATATTAGACCAGATGATACTCAGTACTCAAGTAGCCTTCTAATCAGATACTTTTTTACCCTTACTTGAGTAATAAACCCTATATCAGGAAAATATTGTCCTCGGTTTGTGTCCTTCCAGTGAGCTTTGCAGATGTGGGTAAATGTCCTCAGGCAGTAATCATTGTTAAATTCATAATTATTCTCTGAGAGAGACCAACTCTTATCTGCCCCTGGGAGCCCCGTAATGCATAGCGTCATTTCAATATGGGGGTGTCCGCGACACGGTTTATATGCAGGTAGCGGCGCTGTGGCTGCTTTATATAGCGACTCGTCGCGTTCTCCCTCAACCCAAATCCTCGGATCACGCATTTTAGCTAAAACGCTAACGTTAGCTTGCCTTGCGTTGACTGTAGAGTTGTGGGTGATGGTCACGCAGATGTGTCATGAGATTTGAAGCGTTGCTGCCTTTCACAGACACTTTTTCTGCACGTGCGGCAAACAGGATAGCCGTCTTCTATCAACTGTCCCTCGGCATTCTTCAAATATCCAAAAGATGCCCGTACTTCCCACTTTGTCTTCTTTGAGGGATAATAAATGTCCTGAGCGCTGCCGTCTCCTCCTTTAGCCATTATTTCAGTTTTAGCTTCAAGAAAGTTTTAGTTGTAAACATCAAAGCGCGCATGTGCCGCCGGCAACTTCAGCAGATGATACGGTGGCTGGTAAGGGTCACCCCGCCTACACCGCAGCCACGGTAATCCACCAAGATAATATATTTTTAAAAACAAGACGGTTATTATTATTGTCAACTTTTTTTACCAGGGTTTACTGCTACACCGGTTACCGTGACAACCCTAGCTGTGACCCAGCTAATGTGGCCACAGCCTAATAAAAGTATCTGTTCTCTTTGAATCAGACTCTAGATGAAATAGGAGGGGACAGTCGGTCAGAGTTGGCCAATCAGATGCTGCCCCAACCCACCACCAGTCTAGGAAACCTCTCCTCGCTGGACATCACCAACGACGAGGAGTTGCCCACAGACCCCAGCAACTCCTCTGACACGCAGGAAGAGAGTGAGTCTGTCAGAAAATGTGTGTGTGTGTGAGGGGGCTCTATTTATAATAATCTACCAAGTGAGAGAAGCCGCTACATTCTAATGGAGGATTATAATCCGAGAACATGCTTCCACCCGGACCGTTTTAGATGTGACACACTGAGCCTTATCACATCGGTGTGCATCAAAATAAAGCCAGTGATGCTAAAGATGCGTTTCCATGGCGATTACCTTTTGCTTTAGTTTGTTAACAGTGAGTTAATTATGTCAGCTAGCTGCTGTGGTACCACGTTAGTGTTACTAGCTCAACGTTCCCTCTGGTTTCTGATCAAGCGGTTCCACCTCCATCAGCAGAAAAACTTTATCAAACTTTAACATAAAGTTAGTTGTTTCTACCTGGAACAAAATCAATGATTCACCCTGAATTCCCTTCAGTGTTTGGGAGTTTAAACATAAAGTGTGTGAATCAGAAACCAGTAAGACCTTCAGTCCAACTCAGATGAGGAGTTTATTAGTGTCCTAAAGTGACCTGCATCAGTAACTCAGATCATTAATCAAGTTTGTGTTTCAGAGATGAATAAATGAAGCTGTTTTTAACTTCTGAGCAGAACTAGGGCTAAATTTGATTATATCTGTGAATCCTCTAGTCAGAGGTCCAGAAATCACCATCAGACATCTGCATATCCTCCGTGTGACCAGGTTCTGTTTCTGCTCAGTGTCGGGTTCACGTTAACGACTCCAGTGCCGCTGTTGTGGTCGGAGCTCTGAAACCTTCACGATCAGAGGAGCAGTTTTCACCTTCAGTCCTTTATGATTAACATCTTATGAATAAATAATCACAGTTTATGTGCTTTTATTTTGAAAGTGTTGGGAAAAATGGTTGGTGCTTTATTTAGTAATGTTAATGAAGTGGGAAAGAAAACACTTCCTGTGTGAGACTGGGTCAGTGTTCTTAGATAGGTTCTGTAAACATGATGATTTCTGAACGTTCACAAACAACGTTCACAACTTCTGTAAAATATGAATATATGAGGTTTAGCCGGCCCCCTCAGTGTTTTATTACTAGGATTAGGTCACATTTAGTCTGACTTTTAACTGCTGCTGTGATCATCCAGAAACCTTCAGCGTTCTGATCTGGAACCAGAGCAGAAGAGAAACGTCAGATGAGCTCCTGCTAAATCACTTCTAATAATGATAATAATGAATCACTTGTGTCTCTGCTAAGACTTAAAACCTCTGAAAGGTTTCTAGTGTTTGATGTTACTGATGATCCTGGATGCTGAAGGTTTTGATCCCTTCCAGCTGATTCTGACTGATCTCAGGTCTGCAGACACCTGAACTAGAAGAAAAGTGACCAAAGAAGAAATCTGTTTTGTGTTGAAGTTTCAGGTGAGGTGGAGTCTTTCTGTGCGGACCTCAGCGGGCGCCTCAACATCAACGCTGTCGTACGGATGAGTGTCGACAAGCTTCACGACCTGCTCTTCTCTGCAGACACTCACTTCCTGCAGCACCTTTTCTCCCAGAGACATTTCACCGGTAGGTCTGCTCCTGCTGGAACAGCCAGACTCTTGATTAGCACGCCATTTCTCTCTTTGTTGAGCTCTAATAATGAACTTGTATGAACTTGTTCCAGAAGAATAAATCCCGTCTTTCCTGTTTGTCCTGGACGGTGACGGTTACAGCTGGGTGTGTTTATGTTCTGCTCCTCACTGGCCTGTTGGTGGACAGACTCGCGTCACCTCGCCCCGATGTTTCATGTCGATACTTTAAACATTTCTGTCGTCAGGCCGAGTTAGAGCAGCGGCCAGTGTGAAGCTGAGAAGCACAACTTCCTGTTGGTTCCAGCTTATCGTGGTGAAAATCAGCTGTTTTCTTTAGTTTAAGGGTCAAGGTTGGTAGTTTGGTTCAGATAGTGCCAAGTTTGTGACCTCTTGTGACCTGTTCTCACAGCTATAAATGGGTCTTAACTATATTTATATTTGTAAAAGTGAAGGGCTGTGAGACGTCTTTGTGTTTTGGCGAAGGTCACCTTGCTGTGGCGGTCATTTTTATGTTGATCAGCTGTAGTTGTTCACTGATTATTATCATCGGTCTAAACTGTCCACTGGTTTAGGACATATTTTGCCACCAAACAGACACACAAACTTGGAGGTGAACCTGTTTGACCTTTGACCTTTCACTTAAAGCTGAACAGCCTAGTGGAACAGATGCTAACTAGCGTGCAGCTAACTACAGATAAACTGTTGTGTTACTGGAGGACTTTATTATTCTGAGGCGTCTCTGACTCAGTAGGACGGCGTGATGAATCAGCTGATGACATGGTGGCTTCTTCAGGATTAAAGTTCCTGAGCAGTTCAGCTCCCGTCTTTTCCTGACTAGTCGTTCCTGTCTCCTTCCTTCAGACCTGTCGGTGGGCGAATGGCAGCAGGAGGGGAGCAGCGGGAACAGCAGCCGCATCCTGAGTTACACCATCACTCTCAACAACCCCCTTGGCCCTAAGACCGCCCCCGTGGTCGAGACTCAGGTCAGATTCAGCTTTTGTACCTCAGAACGGATCATTTCAGTTCAGAGAAAGTTGAGCTCCACAGGAAGTTTTAGTTTACAAGCCTTTGACTTTTGACCTCCATGTTTCAGATGTTGCATAAGAGCTGCTCCCGTGGCGAGTGCTACGTGGTGGACTGTGAGGTCATCACCTCCGGCATCCCGTACCAAGACTACTTCTACACTGTCCACAGATACTGCCTGACCTCCATCAACAAACACAAGAGCCGACTCAGGTGGGTTCAGGAACAGAACCGAACATCCTCACCAGGTTGAGTTCATCCAGATTTCATGTCCTCACTGTTTAAATCAGCTGGTCACGAGCTGTGTGATCATGTGCGTTCATCATAAACAAGAAGTGATAGAAAATAAAACTAATCAGTCGAGAGGAGGTGGTTTCCTCCTCATGGAACTCTAATGCTCAAACCAGCAAACACATCAAGCTAAAAACAACAGAAGAAGAGTCTAACCTACCGTTTGGTTGGTTGAGACCCACTGCTGTTCGTTATCTGTGGGTTAAAGGTCTGACTTCAAGCACGTTAAGAGGAGTTTCACACGCACGCATCCAGGAAATCTTCATACATGTTTAAACTTTGGATTTTATTACGATCAATAAAAATGTAGGTTGTTAGCTTAGATGAATTATTATGAGTGTTTAACACACTGCTGCTGTCGCTGAAAACCCAGAAAGGCTGCTGGGACCAAACTCCTGCAGCCACACACACACAGAGCAGCCTTACTCCTCACAGGTTGTTTTTGTTTGGGATTTTAAATGGAACCAAATGAAACTAGAATCTGCATATTTCCAGAATTTGTGACCATTTGTGTTCAGGTGAGCTCCATCTGCGCTGCACCTGAGTGACAGCTGCAGGTACGCGCCTCGGTCTCGGCTCATTGGCTGTTGATGTTCTGATTAGGAATCCAGTCTGAGATTAGATATGGAACAGAGAACAGAACAGGCTAATGATTTTTTGCTGATAAAACGGCAGCTTGTGGGTCTGAAGTGAGTGAAAAATAAATTAGAAAAAATGCTGAGAGTTGGATAATAGAATCAGGACACTAAAGAGTCAGAATGTCATTTAATCACATTTTTACTTTGAAAATGCAACAAGTTTGATGCTGCAGAAACAACATAAATATTCCATAACTGACCTGAGGTCATCTGCATCAGGCTCAAAGAATAAAGGTTCTGCGCCGCAGAGTTAAACACCCATCTGTCAGGAGCTTTGATTTAGTGGTGAGTAAACACATTGTGACTCAGCTTTTGTTTTAGATTTTAGATTTTTGCTGATATAATTTATCACAATTCCTCTGCTTCCAGTCTCTCTGGACGTTAATACTAGTTTATGTTGTTTGGTTAGGATCCACTTGAAAACATCTCAAGTGTTTTTTAATCCTCCTTAAATCTGTGTGAATAAACAAACTAAATATGGTCCACAGTGAAGGATACACCGGACCTGTGATTGACATTTGGGGGAAAGCGGGTTGGATTTTTGAGCCACATTTGAAGGAGTTTTTCAATTTAGACAGACGGCTGCGGCGCTGTGACCTGATTGGCCGACAAAGATCCAATCCCTGGATTCTGACACAACCCCAGTCCTCAGATCGGAGCAGCTCAGGGACAGTTTTAAGTAAAATAAGCTGTTTGTGATAACTCGTGATTCTTTATGTTCAGGTTTGAAATGACAGGATTTTGTTTTTTCTCTTTAGAGTTTCCTCAGATATCTGCTACAGGAAGCAGCCGTGGAGTCTGGTGAAGGCTCTGATCGAGAAGAACACCTGGAGCGGCATCGAGGAGTACTACAGACACATGGGTGAGCAGCAGCACACACACACACTGAACTCAGCTGTTCAGGCTGCGTTTGTTTATCAACCATCTAACTCGTAACAAGGATCCGTAGAAACGGGCCGGTTTCAGATCCGGTTCTGACCAACATCAACAGAAAAGAGCTGAGTTGTGTTCTGTTTGTTCTCTTTCATCTTCCTTCCTCCATGCAGAGAGCGAGGTGTGCAAGCTGGAGACGCTGCTGCAGTCTGAGGTTTCCGTGGTAACTGCAGGCGAAGCCGTGGGCGCAGATGCAGCCAAAACTCCGCCCACTCTGCGGCGCAGAAAACGGCACTGCTCCCGGTGGCAGGGAGAGAAAGAGAGGGAGGGAGGAGGTGTTGAGTCTGGGCTCAGAGGAGACCGAGGAGTTGGGGAGGAGAGGGACCGTAGGGAGACCGGTGAGTCCTCTGATAGAGCCTCTGGATCATCCTCCTTTATTCTGCTGCCCTCTAGTGGCATGTTTTATGTTACACATCACAACAGGAGGTTCTGGGTGACTTTGAAGCCTTTTTCAATATTAGAGATTAGATAGCTTAGATTTTTTTAAGGTTTCATCATTTATTATTTCAAACAAAACAGAAAAATACAGAACTTTTCAGAGTACCCATCAACTCATTTTTTATTTTCCTTCCAGCAGCCGGACTAGATGGTCAGGAGTCCTGGACTGGGTCTGGAGTTCTGGTCCAGATCATTCTTGGATGGTAGTTTGGGTTCTGGAATCATCATTTCTTTGTTTTGATGTGTTTCAGGAGCTCCGTTCATGAAGCTGGGAGAGCGTTCTCGTGTTGGAGGACACAGCAGCATCTCCACCATCCTCCTCATCGTTAGCTTCATGTGAGCTCAAGTGTGTGTGTGTGTGTGTGTGTGTCATCCCTTTGACTGTTCCTTCATGCTCCTGTTTTTACTGACCTGGGTTTACATGATCATTAGGTCTGAATACTGAATGCAAACACCGTCTCTCTCTCACTCTCACACTCACTCACTCACTCACTCACTCACTCACTCACTCACTCACTCACTCACTCACTCACTCTCTCACACACACACACACACACACACACATTTCTGTCCTTGTGAGGACCATCCATTGACTTCCATTCATTTTGTGACTGTATTATGCCTGATACGTACCCTAACCTTAAAGGCCCAGTGTGTGATATTTTTACCAGTTTACTATCAAATCCTGTGCCCCATGGTTATCCACCATCTTAAAATACAGTAGCAGTTTAGGAACATACAAGCTCCATGTTACCCGTTTGGACTATGACTGTAACCTGAAAGAACCAGCAGAGGGCAGCAGTGCGCCCTGGAAGCATAAAGTCTGCTAATTCAACTAAGTAATAGAAAAGAATAGCTACACTACTTCTGTACTTGTTAGTTTGAATAAAAAAACAATTAAATGAAAAGACACATAAAATTTGTCAGTTCGTCATCATGTCCAACACAAGGAAGCTGCATATGTTCAGACCCCCGCCCGCTATTATCTGGACGCCAGCCTCCTATTGGTGTCTCTGACTCCCAAACTCACCTCAAGTTGTTTGTCCATCTTTTCCTAATACCAGAACTCCTGACCCGGTCCTAGCGTGTCCATACCAGAACTCCCGACCCGGTCCCAGCATGTCCGCTCCAAAGCCCTTCTACTCAAGTCTCCTCTCTTCCCACAGCCTTCCGTCTCGCCCAACACGCTTCAGCGCTCGTCCGCTAGCCAGTGGCTAATCAGCGTTGTTTATCTTATCTCCACAACACTACTAACAGCGATGTAGTTCTCCACGCGTTACAGAGACGCTCCAGCACAGAGGGCTTCTTCTCAAACGTTACCTTTAGACTTGGGTCTCCTTTTGCTGGGAATCCGTAGGAGTTTACGCACAGCATAGACAGCATCTCCCCTGCTCTAGCCATGACTAACTAGTAGATTGTGACGCCCATCTCCGCCACACCAGCTGTGAGCCACGATTAGCTGGTGGATAAGTCAATATTGTTTACTTGATGTCCACAACGTGTCCCCGGCTCACCAAGCCTCCTTCACCAACCGTGGCTAACGATCAGCCAGTGATCGCTCCATATCCATATAAGCTGGTATAGCGGCAGCCAGTGTGTTTACATCGAGGCACCATGAGCCACGTGAAATGGGTGTTGTGGGAAATTATGTTACCCTGAAATATTCTGTTTCCCTTAGGCAGTCGAGAGCAAATATTTCCAAATTCACAGAACTTGTTGTCCATTCAGCGCCTTGGGCTTCCTGACAGGGTTGCGGAAGGCGCTTTATAAATAAAGCATTGATTGATTGATTATGAGGACTAAACTAGCTCAAAAGATGGTTTAACTGAGTGAGTTTACATCCTTTTACATAACTTTCAAAAATGATGAATAAGCTTGCTGCAAAAGAGTGAACAAGAATGTTTTTACTGTATCTTTTTTATTGTTTTTAGGAGGAAATATAGTTAAAAACTCACAAGCATAACATTATTACATTACATTACACACTTTTTCTGTAAAAGTTTATCACAAATGTTGTGAAAATAGCCTGAAGCGCGATCTCCCGACACCTGACATCCCGGCTGACGTCACCCCTCCTCAGTGTGTGAATCGTGACAGCTTCAAGATCTAGCAGAACTAGCTTCCTTCAGAACTGGTAGGCTGATAAAACAGTCATAATTATAAATGCTTTTTTTAAAGAGGTCGAGTAGCTAGTTTTAAGTTTGGTGTGAGTTAGGCTACACAGGTTGGAAATTGATTATACAGTCAAACTCGTGAGCGAGCCACCGTAGCTGCAATACTTCCTCTGAACTGCACGGCCCTAAAGAGTCGCAGTTTTTCATCATGATTTCAATGGATTTCACACACGGGGCCTTTAACTAAAACTATTTCACACCACACCTCTAAAACCAACTGGACCTCACTTAGAAAAATTACTTTTCTCTGTTGCTGAAAACCTCATGATGGTCCTCAGTAGGTAGTAAGTACAAGAACACAAACACACAACCTGTTTGTCTTCCTGAATGTTGTCCTCAGCTCAGTGAGACAGTTTCCCCTCCCATGTCTGAGGTGACCCACTGAACCCTCTGGTGTTCTGGTTCTGGGATGTGTGTTCAGTGCTCACTAACAGACTCACACAGTGCCTCTCTCGCTGTCTCTCTTCCTTCCTTTCTGCGTTTCTACCTGTGGGTAGGATCTGTATCAGGTTGGTATGAGAGGCTTTGGTTCTCCTCTGGCTGTTTATATGTGGGGACACCCCCTCCCACCCCACCCCCCCAACACACACACACGCTCTGTAAAACTTCACCATGTATTTTAGTTTGTGTGCTTTCAGATCAAACATGGCTGCTTCTGTTTTGTTTTAGTTCCTTTTCTGTTTCACACAAACTGTCAGAACTCTGCTGTGGTTCACCAGCTTCACACACACTCTGACTGTGTGTGTGTGTGTGTGTGTGTGTGTGTGTGTGTGTGTGTGTGTCCGTCCTTGTCCAGTCCTCCCCACAGCCTGCTTTACGTGTGACTAAGTTGTCCTGTTTTTCTCTGAAACACCAGCTGTTGGTGCGTTTTCAGCTGCTGAGCAGAAGCTCGGTGAGATGATTGGCAGGTGGAGCTTGGGGTGCTGCAGTTTGAGAAAACACTCGTAAAATGTTGAAAGATGCATCGCCAGTTTCGTTTCACACCGTTATTTACTAGCAAATATAGCTAGCAACAGCTAACTGTAGCTTTTCCAGGTACGGTTGGATAACTTGTTTTAAAATATGTCGAACAAATATTCCAAAATTCAATATTTGTATAAAAAATGTGCTTCCTGTAGAGTAACCGTTTAAAGGTGGAATATGGAACACGAACACCAAAGCGACATCTAGTGTGTGGAGGTTGTAGTTGCAACAATAGAACAAGGTTTCCAGCCATCAAGATACCAGGTTTGCTGCTGAAATTTTTTATTTGGGTCCATGTGTTATAGGCTTCACCTAAACTCACCCTGGTCTTAGGTCTTTTATGGCCGCTCCTCTTCTGAGAAGGATAATGACGTCTTTTGTGCCGAGTCAGCCATTTTACACTGTGCCAGCCCTCTATTGGCTGGTGAGCATGAACACAGTGTCGTGCCCATGAAAATAAATATTTGAAAATGTAGTTTTTAAAGGAAATACTGTACCTTCATTCTGCACACCTAAACGCCCCGTGGAGGTATTATTTTAAAAACATAGCTTTTTATTAAATTGTTCCATATTCAACCTTTAACTGGAACAAGCTGCTATTTTAAACTAGCTGTTGGCACAGACTAGCAGTTAGCTGCCTGGGACAAGCTAGTAGCTATTAGCAGTGACTGGCTGTTGTTGGGGACTAGTTTTTAGTGGTGACTTGCTGTTAGCTGGGGGACTAGCTGTTAGCGGTTCCAGCCTTTAGCTGGCGCTGGGCTTTAGCGCGGACTAAAGTGTGTAAACCCGGATTTTTAAAACAGGATTTATTTCTAACTCAGACAGAAACACAAACGTCAGAAGTAACATTCAGGGTTTTTCCTGAGCTGCAGTGTGTTCGAGTCGTCTCCAACATGAAGTCTTTCAGCCCGTTTGGTGGCTGTTCTGACATCAGAACCAGGTCTCAGATTAACTGGTGTGTGTATCATCGATGTTGTTCCTGTGTGTGTTTTTTTTTTTAGCTGACCCTTCACCAGCACCAAACCCAGTACCTTTTGTTCCACATGCCTGTTTTCTTCCCGATTTGTGGACCATTTTAATGATTGTGTGTTTGTGTTTGGACCCGGTAGTCTGGTGGTTCTGGTGGCTCTCAACATGCTGCTGTTCTATAAGCTGTACGCTCTGGAAAGAGCTGCTCATACACTGGAGAGGTGGCACTCCTACTCCATCACTGACAGGTAAACCTCTGGTTCTGACCAGGGAGCTTCTTGGCTCTTCATTTCTTTTTGGTTCTGACCCGTTTGTTTTCTTGCCAGCCCGCTGCCTCAGACGGCCGGGGAGTGGGCTCAGGTTCTACACCTCCAGAGACAGTTCCACCAGGCACAGCTCAGTAAGTGGCAGCAGATCCTTCAGTCCTCTGTCACGCTCCTGGACCAGGTGAGTCGGCCCAGTGGTTCTAATCATCAGAACTCAGATCCATGTTGACTTCTGCTCTTTACCGGGTCGTCCCTCATGTCCGTGTTTGTCTCCTAGATGAAGCAGTCTTTAGAAAAACTCCACCGGAACATTGTGGTGTCGGACGTGCAGCAGGACCCTTCAGCTGACACCCTCACAGAGACTCTGAGCGAATCCTGAGCTGTCCAGGACCATCAGACCCAGAACTGTCGGTTCTGTCCAACATTTCAGAATCAGAACTTGTCGTGGGTGGGGCACGCCGGCGAACTACACCACCCACAAGTCTCCACTCCTGACTGACTTGAAACGGCATCAGACGCCTTCAGCTTCGACCCGGTCCAAAGCTTCCAGAACCACAGCAATAATCCTGCATCTCATCTGTATATAGTGCATGAAAACGGGCCACTGGTGGGCCTGTTCATCTGTCAATCATTTTCAGATCGGTCTAGACTCCGCCCCTCCTCCAACCAGCTGGGAACAAATCAACTAAGCGTTTGGGTTTGAGGCCAAATCTTCCAGAACTGTCCGGCCCGTCCGGATCGTGGCAGTATTTATTATTACCTCTGAAGTCTCGTACTACTCTGAAGAAGTCATGTGATGGCTGCTCTGCGCTCTGATTCACTGCTGTGTTTCAGACCAGCAGGAACTAGTAGAACTAAAACTGGGTGGAAGCAATAAGAACTGGGTTCTTCAAGAATGTTTCAGGAAGAAGAGTCGAGAGATGAAATATTATGTCTGTGAGAAAGAACATTTCTCTCTCTGTGTGTGTGTGTGTGTGTGTGTGTGTGTGTGTGTGTGTGTGTGTGTGTGTGTGTGTGTGTGTGTGTGTGTGTGTGTGTGTGTGTGTGTGTGTGTGTGTGTGTGTGTGTGTGTGTGTGTGTGTGTGTGTGTGTGTGTGTGTGTGTGTGTGTGTGTGTGTGTGTGTGTGTGTGTGTGTGTGTGTGTGTGTGTGTGTGTGTGTGTGTGTGTGTGTGTGTGTGTGTGTGTGTGTGTGTGTGTGTGTGTGTGTGTGTGTGTGTGTGTGTGTGTGTGTGTGTGTGTGTGTGTGTGTGTGTGTGTGTGTGTGTGTGTGTGTGTGTGTGTGTGCGTGCGTGCGTGCGTGTGTGTGCGTGCGTGCGTGCGTGTGTGTGTGTGTGTGTGTGTGTGTGTGTGTGTGTGTGTTACATTATCATGTTGCATGTTTTCATATCAGTGTTTTTTCCTCATGTTTTCATGAATCTTCAGCCGACTCAAAACAAAAGGACCAAGCAGAACTTTTCAGACCCAGATGAAGAAAAAGGGAAACCATCCTTCAGTTTTTATTTTGTGTTTGAGACAATAATCTGAATCATTCTGCTTCTTTTTTACTTTTTCTTTTCTTATGATTTGTTTTCTCACTGATGTAAAACGTTTTGTCTGTCATCTGATCACACTCCATGTTATCTCGTCTGGTTCTGATCCTCCATGTTCTGGCCCCGTCTGGTTCTAATCTCCCTCCCTATACCGTCCCGTTTGTTGTCCTGAGTTTGGTGGCTGCAGAACCCCGCGGGCCCTGCTGTGCACGGCTCTCTGCTGAAACCTGTTGTATTTATTTGGGACGAGGGAGTGGAGAGAAGAACCTTCTGTAATGTTCTGATTCTGATTGTAAACAACGTGGAGAAAAAAGAAAATCCTAAAACCTGCAATGACGCTGCTGCTCTTTGAGTCTTTGTTCCTTGGCTCAAATTTTAGCATTTTTCTTTTTTCACTGTTTGTGCTTAAATTGTTTAAAGAATTAAAAATAAAACATTCAATTGTTCTAAATATCAATTTTCTTTATAGACAAAAAAAATCAAATATCAGAATGATTAAGAAAATTGAGGCAGTGCGTAAAAATCAAGCTTTCCACAAGTTTGGATATATTTTTGGTAAATTTGTAAACTTGATCATGGATTATTTTTGATCATTACAATTTTTATTGTATCAAAAGTTAAATCGGGGGATGTTTTATTTGCTTCAGAAGGAAACTGAAGGGTTGATTCTGAGTTTTCTGCTCATTTTGTCAGAATCTTGGATTAAATAATCATGAATAAGTAGGTGAAGAAATCTGTTCAGCTATTTTATGCTCCGTAAACATTTTCAGCATCTTAAATCTGAAACACTACGAGTTGTTGATCCAGAGGATTAAAGCTGCAGGATTCATGTTTTGCTCCAGGTGACGCTCTGCAAAAACTTTGAGTTTGTCAGCAAAGAAGAACGAAGTCAACTTGATCTTTCGGCTGGAGAAATGTCGCCCCCTCCTGGCCAGTTTGCCACATTACAACAAACCTACACTACACTTGTAATAAAAGCTATCTTAAAAATAAAAGCACTATTTTCTACTTTAAAGTCTCGATTAAAACTTTGTCTTTTTGATAAATCTATTGACCTAGTTTAGCTAAAACACACACAGCCTTCAAGTATTTTATTTTTTTCTCGAACTTTTGACTTTTTCAGCAGTTGTCACCCTCTGGCGGTCATTTTGTGACATCACAAAAGCATATTTCTCATATAATAAAGCAAATTTAGAAGAAAATGGCTTTAATGTTCCTATATAAATAAAAGCTTCAAGTTTTTACTTAATATAAAACACACCAAGTACCTAGTCTACATTTGTAGAAAATTAAGCAGAAGTGGTTTTTGTTACATTTAATAATTGAATGGCAGTCGGCATATTTAGCGGGCCAGTTCAGCAGCTAGGCGACAGTTCTTCTAATGGCCAGTCTGCCACTGGTAGTTGCTCATGAACACATCAACATAAACCCTCCTGGCAGAATTGCACTCAACCTATATCAGTGTTGGTCAATTCCCAGCTCTGAGGGCCGGTATCCAGCACATTTTAATGGTTTCTCTGGTCCAACATACTACATTTAGTGGTTGAATCACCTGTGCAGCAGCTCATCAGAAGCTTCTTAATCACCTGCTGATTGAAATCAGGTGTGTTGAAGCAGGGTTAAAACCAAAACGGCCCTCGAGGCCCGGAATTCAATGGCTCTGACCCAGATATATTATAGTCTATGCTGTGCGTGGCATGATCTGACAGAAACTCTTGACACTTTGGTTTATTGTCTCAGTTAGTTTTATTGTTTTGTGACAGCAAACATTCATACATAAAGAATAAATTGCTGCTTTATTAGTTTCTGAAATGAACAGAAAACGGACGCAGAAGCTTGAATTCAGCTGCTGCTTCATTCTGAGCTGACAATTAGATGGAGGTCAAATGGAAATGGCCTGTTTTAACTCGTTTGTGTTTAATGTTTTAAAAAGTTCAGCTTTTACTTTGTCCCATCAAACAGCATTCAGATATTCTGGGTCTGACCTAACAGAGACCAGCAGAAACATGCAGAGCGGCAGCTTCCAGCTCTGAGATTGTTGAACTTTCCTTGTCTGGTTTCCCCGCTTTGAAGCATGCTGGTGAACGTTCACCACAGCGAAGTTTTAAAAAACAATTCAAACCTTTATTATCATATGGGGGGAGGGGTGTGTCACTCCTGGCTTTAGGGCATCCCTGTGGAGAATCAGGATTAGTACCTTCAAAACTAATCTATACATGACTGCTGCTCCCTGGTGGAGGGTCAACAGGTGGCAAGGGCAGTGAATGATCTCTGAATGTTTCATTTAATTCTGTTTTATTTATTTATTTATTTATTAGATTAAAAATGTGCAGCAGAGGACCAATCTGTTGTGGATTTCATAGTTCTGACAGATGGCCACTGAGCGTCGCTGTTTGTACAGATTTATCAGCTGAAGCTGAATTTTGACCCTGTTTTTATCTTCAGAGGATGAAGATAAAAGTTGTTGCTTCTCTGTTGGACCGCATCTTTATTTTCTGACTTTTAGTATTACAAATTATTGTTATATAATATTTATAATACAACATTAGAATTAATTCGAATTATAATCTTTCTTTAATGGTGAATTTATTTTTTCTTATTCTGTTAATCATCATTAAAATGAAAATAAAACCTGCAGAAACCTAAAAATGATATATTATTATATCTAAGTATAATATCAAAACCTAAATATTCTGACATCACAACAAATGATCAGACAACAGCAGAAAGTCTGCTTTAAATACCTGGCAGTGATTTGGTCTTTCTGGTATAAAAATGGTTTTAAAACTCTTTTCCACACATTTTTTGTAATTTTTCCCTTTAAATGTTTAGTTTTTTAGTTTTAAGTGGTGGAAAGACTCAGATAGAACAAAGCAATGAGATCTTTGGAGAGTTGGGGAGCATCAGCTGATCAGCTGTCACCATGCAGAGGCAAGGGCATAGATCTAGAATGAGTAGACATGTCTACAGCTCTGACTGACAAAAAACACCTCAGAGTTCTGGTTCTGTTGAGGGGAGAGGGTGGGTTCCTCTGAGAAGCTGTTTCAGATTCTTCATCAACCTGAAAGTTGAAGATAAAAGAAGGAAAACGTTACTAGTTTCAGCTTGATTCAGAGTAATACATTAACATAGAAACATGATTTCATTTTAGTGTTTTGATTGAAATAAAGTAAATTCATCAAAACAAATAAATACAAAACAATTACAGAACGATTGCATTTTTAAGGAGAAATGTCTCACACTAATTATTTTAAAAGGAAGAGGAGGTTGCAGGGGAGAGGGCGGTTTGGGCCTCTCTCCTGGGCCAACCCAGGTAGGAATGCATGCAGCTGCAACTTTTGCCACAGAACTTTATTACAGTCGAGAATCAATTAAAGGGACTTTACGGAGTTTTGAATTTTTATGCTCGCGATTGCCCCCTCAGGCCAAAAGCGTAACGGCAGCTTAAGTAGGCTCGTGCACGAGGCGCGCATGCTGTACGTGCACACACAGTCCCGTGTGCGTGTGTGTGTGTGTGTGTGGCCCGGAGGACAGAGGACAGGAGAACCTGCAGCTCATTAATTAAATAATTTGGTTCTGTACCTTTCTCTTCAGCACAGCCGACAAAGGTTTTAGATGGGTCAATCTTCCTGCATGCTCAGATCGTGCCCTTCCCTTGCTTGAAAAATTGTTCCAAAATGAAAGTTGAACCCACATCTTTTTTATCTATGAATTCAATGCCGTTCGGCAAGTCTCAAATAAAAATTTGGGCATCTTACTGTAAAAAAATATACTTCGTCTTCGTCTTCCTCCGCTTATCCGGGTCTGGGTCGCGGGGGCAGCATCCCAATTAGGAAGCTCCAGGCCGTCCTCTCCCCGGCCTTGTCCACCAGCTCCTCCGGCAGGACCCCAAGGCGTTCCCGGACCAGATTGGAGATGTAACCTCTCCAACGTGTCCTGGGTCGACCCGGGGGCCTTCTGCCGGCAGGACATGCCCGAAACACCTCCCCAGGCAGGCGTCCAGGAGGCATCCTGACCAGATGCCCAAACCACCTCAACTGGCTCCTTTCGATCCGGAGGAGCAGCGGTTCTACTCCGAGTCCCTCCCGAATGTCCGAGCTCCTCACCCTATTTCTAAGGCTGAGCCCGGCCACCCTACGGAGGAAACTCATTTCGGCCGCTTGTATCCGCGATCTCGTTCTTTCGGTCATTACCCAAAGCTCATGACCATAGGTGAGGATTGGGACGTAGATCGACCGGTAAATCGAGAGCCTGGCTTTCTGGCTCAGCTCCCTCTTCCCCACGACAGATCGGCTCAGCGTCCGCATCACTGCAGATGCCGAACCAATCCGCCTGTCGATCTCCCGATCCCTCCTACCCTCACTCGTGAACAAGACCCCGAGATACTTAAACTCCTCCACTTGAGGTAGGACCTCTCCCCCGACCCGGAGGTGGCAAGCCACCCTTTTCCGGTCGAGAACCATGGTCTCAGATTTGGAGGTGCTGATCCTCATCCCAGCCGCTTCACATTCGGCCGCGAACCTACCCAGCAAGAGCTGAAGGTCAGAGCTGGATGAAGCTAGGAGGACCACATCATCCGCAAAAAGCAGAGACGAGATTCTCCTGCCACCAAACTCGACACACTCCACACCACGGCTGCGTCTAGAAATTCTGTCCATAAAAGTGATGAACAGAACCGGTGACAAAGGGCAGCCCTGGTGGAGTCCAACCCTCACTGGGAACAGGTCCGACTTACTACCGGCTATGCGGACCAAACTCACGCTCCTCTGGTAAAGGGACTGAATGGCCCTTAACAGAAAGCCACCCACCCCATACTCCTGGAGCGTCCCCCACAGGGTGCCCCTGGGGACACGGTCATAAGCCTTCTCCAAATCCACAAAGCACATGTGGATTGGTTGGGCAAACTCCCATGCCCCCTCCATCACCCTTGCAAGGGTATAGAGCTGGTCCACAGTTCCACGGCCAGGACGAAAACCACATTGCTCCTCCTCTATCTGAGATTCAACTATCGATCGGACCCTCCTCTCCAGTACCTTGGCGTAGACCTTTCCAGGGAGGCTGAGGAGTGTGATCCCCCTATAGTTGGAACACACCCTCAGGTCACCCTTCTTAAAGATGGGGACCACCACCCCGGTCTGCCACTCCCTAGGAACTGCCCCCGATGACCACGCAATGTTGTAGAGACGTGTCAACCATGACAGCCCTACAACATCCATAGCCTTGAGATACCCAGGACGAACCTCATCCGCCCCCGGGGCTCCGCCGCTGTGTAGTTGTTTGACTACCTCAACAACTTCTGCCCCCGAGATCGGACAGTCCATCCCCAGGCCTCCCAGCTCTGGTTCCTCCTCGGAATGCGCATTGGTGGGATTGAGGAGCTCCTCAAAGTATTCCTTCCACCGTCCGACTATAGCCTCAGTTGACGTCAGCAGCTCCCCATCCCCACTGTAAACAGTGTGAGCGAGTTGCTGCCTTCCTCTCCTGAGGCGCCGGACAGTTTGCCAGAACCTCTTTGGAGCCGATCGATAGTCTTTCTCCATGGCCTCACCAAATTCCTCCCACGCCCGAGATTTTGCCTCGGCAACTGCCACTGCTGCACCCCGCTTGGCTATCCGGTACCTATCTGCTGCCTCCGGAGACCCACAGACCAGCCACGCCCTGTAGGCCTCCTTCTTCAGCCTGACGGCTCCCCGAACCTCTGGTGTCCACCAGCGGGTACGGGGGTTGCCACCACGACTGGCACCGGCCACCTTACGACCACAGCTAGCAACAGCCGCCTCGACAATCGCAGAGTGGAACAAGGCCCACTCGGACTCAATGTCCCCCACTGCTCTCGGGACGTGGTCAAAGCTCTGCCGGAGGTGGGAGTTGAAGACCGTCTTGACAGGTTCTTCTGCCAGGCGTTCCCAGCAGACCCTCACTATGCGTTTGGGTCTGCCAGGTCTACGCGGCATGTTCCCTTGCCATCTGATCCAACTCACCACCAGGTGGTGATCAGTTGACAGCTCCGCCCCTCTCTTCACTCGGGTGTCCAAAACATACGGCCGCAGGTCAGATGATACGACTACAAAATCTATCATCGACCTGTGACCTAGGCTGCCCTGGTACCAAGTGTACCGGTGGGCATCCTTATGTTCGAACATGGTGTTCGTTATGGCCAAACTGCGGCTTGCACAGAAGTCCAATAACAAAACACCGCTCGAGTTCAGATTAGGTGGGCCGTTCCTCCCAATCACACCCCTCCAGGTCAAGCTGTCATTGCCCACATGAGCATTGAAGTCCCCCAGCAGGACAATGGAGTCCCCTGATGGAGCACTATCTAGCACTCGTCCCAGGGACTCCAAAAAGGGTGGGTACTCTGAACTGATATTTGGCCCATAAACACAAACAACAGTCAGGACCCGTTCCCCGACCCGAAGGCGCAAAGAAGCTACCCTCTTGTCCCCCGGGGTAAACCCCAACACACAGGCAGAGAGTCTCGGGGCTAACAAAAAGCCAACCCCAACCCTCCGCCTCTCACCCGGAGCAACTCCAGCAAAGTAGAGTGTCCAACCCCTCTCCAGGTCTCGGGTTCCAGAGCCAATGCAATGTGTCGAGGTGAGTCCGACTATATCTAGCCGGTACCGCTCAACCTCTGTCACAAGCTCCGGCTCCTTCCCCGCCAGCGAGGTGACGTTCCATGTCCCAAAAACTAGTTTTCTTGTCCGGAGATTGGACCGCCAAGGCTCCCGCCTTGGTCTGCCACCCGATTCGCATTGCACCGGACCCTTCATGTTCCTCCTGCGGGTGGTGGGTCCACAGTTGGACGAGCCCATGTATCCGGTTCGGGCTGGGCCCGGCCGGGCCCCATGGGCGAAAGCCCGGCCACCAGGCGCTCGCTCACGGGCCCCAACCCCAGGCCTGGCTCCAGGGTGGGACCCCGGTAACCCTCCGGGCCGGGTACTCCGACTCTTCGTTTTAACCGCCATGAAAGATCCTTCGAACCGTTCTTTGTCTCACCCTTCACCTAAGACCAATTTGTCATGGGAGACCCTACCAGGGGCACTAAGTGCCCCAGACAACATAGCTCCTAGGATCATTAGGGCACTCAAACTCCTCCACCACGATAAGGTGACGGTTCAAGGAGGAGTAAAAAAAAATTATTCTTTACATTAATGGTATATTTATAAAAAAAATGGTATAAAAATATACCATTAATGTAAAGAATAAATTCTAAATAAATTATGTTCACATCCAGAATCGAACCCGGATCTTCTGCACGACAGTCCGACGTCTTACTAGGTGAGCTAAAATGGCTATTTTATTGCTAATTTGCAGGAAATATCTAGAAGAAAGTAGCTAAGGGTCCTCAGAAATGTAGCTAGCTTCATCACTAGGCGTTAGGAACAGCGACAAAGTCGCTGAGTTGGCACTACCTCTCTCTCTGCTGCTAAAGCTACTGATAGCAAATGCTACGGGCTATGCCTGAGCATGAATGCGCATGAAGCAGCCTGCTCGACCCGAGCAGCTCTCTTTTTCTGTGATTTTACAGAAAAACTGGCAATCACAGTAAAAATGCCAGGGCTCATTCTACAGGACCAGGGCATTGCAGGAGAATATATTAAGAAGAAATTTATTATTTCTATACATGTTTTGGCTGTCAAACTTCCATAATGCCCCTTTAAACACACATCCCATCTTCATTCTGCTCTTCAGCAAGGGCGCCCCCAAGGGGTGGCCAGGGGTGCCATTCCCCCACCCCACCCCACCCCCACCCCCCACAGAAAAAGCCAGTGTTAACAAATCATATTAAAGTTCAGTCAAACCATATATTGATCTTTTTTATTCAAGACATATTTGTAAAACAAAATTAAAATGTTACAATTAATGAGTAAAGAAATACTCTGAATTAAAAAAAACATATGTTTCTGCTGCTCACCCTTTTAAAAAAGTTTTCTCCATAGTTTTTTAAACAGCAACAGGTGAATTTACCTAAAAAAATACATTATTTAAATTAAATTAAGGATAACATT
The DNA here is from genome assembly GCF_043380555.1 of Nothobranchius furzeri. Taxonomy (NCBI): domain Eukaryota; kingdom Metazoa; phylum Chordata; class Actinopteri; order Cyprinodontiformes; family Nothobranchiidae; genus Nothobranchius; species Nothobranchius furzeri. The sequence goes on along the minus strand of NC_091745.1, from coordinate 60,275,432 downwards.
TTAAATAACTGAAATGTATATTTCTGAAATGTTTGTGTTTGTAAAATTTAAGTTAAGTGTTTTGGATACGTATTGTTATTTTAATCAAAACGAATAAAGGCGCAATGCAGTACATCGCCACAGGCTAAATTCTCCCAGAGTTACCACAAGGACCAATTTGGTGTGCCACCCCAAAAATTTCTTTGGCCCCATCTGGACACCCCTATCAAAATTTTCTGGAGGCGCCCCTGTTCTTCAGTACTCTCTCAAACCTTCTTCTACGCCTCTATAGATACACACTCATTACACTGCCACCTAGTGGTTCAGAACACAACTATATTAAAAAACAATGCATGCTTTTTATTTTATTTCTGAGGTCTAATCTAAATGAGGAGAAATGAATGAATGAAATGAAATTAAAGACAGAAAGGCCAAGACTGACCCGTGAAGATCCAGACCTACCATCTTCATTCGGCCACCTGCACACCTGCACAGCTTTCTTTACTCTCTGATGCGATGGCTAAATACTCGGCCCTGCAGGAGCAAACAAGGTGGAAAGTAAAGGGAAAACCAAAGGGAGCATCAGAACACGTGCAGGTTAAGAGAGACAGATTGAAGCAGCTTGTGTGTTACTGCAGCAGGGACACTTCAGCAGAGAAGGATGTCAGGACATTTGGTTGGCTCAGTGGGATATGGACATGAAGCAGAAGACGCTACTCACTCGTTCTCCCTCAGAGCCTCCTCTCCAGCTGCTGAGATCTTTCTGTAGCAATAAATCATCTCAACCACCAGCCAGAGCTGAAGTCCGATGATAGAGACGTACATCATCACCTCAGACAAGATGGACGCCATTCCTCTGGTGTCTGCAGAGACACAGGATGAGATCAGGATCAAAGGGATGAGGGATGCAGGATACTGCAGCATGAGGCAGGAAACCTGAAAACACAAGATCAGAACCCTGAGGAGCACCTCTGTATTGATCATTTTTGTCTTTTTCCCCATCAGTACATTTAGTTTATTTACATTTGGGGGGTTTGGGGCATTAAAAACCCTCTGAGGACATGTTTCACCATGAATTTGTAATAAAAAGACTATCAGGAGCTTAAAGAGTAAAGTCGGAGTAAGTAAAACGTAACTGTCACTTTGTTTGGAGTCACAAACTACTGTTCTGCTCAGGAAGCTGCAGCTACAAAACTTCATGATGCATTCACCCCACCTCGGAACATTCAGCTCTGAATTAGAACATGGGTTATAGCTGTTCTTTTTCTGTTTGTCAAATGGACAATTTAAAATAAAAGACCTTTCTATTTTTGATTTGTTTGAATTGTTTGGGTGTGTGTGTGTGTGGGGGGGGGGGGGGTGTATTTCTGATCTGCGTCACGTCAAAACGCAGTATCATGACTAAACACACACGCCCTTCTGCTGTTTAATCTGGACTCTCACACACACACATACACACACAAACAAGATGTGTGTTTGATTAACAGATGCATATCTTGTTTGTTCAGCTGCTTCACAAAAGCAGGACCTCATGATACTAAACAGCAGCAGGATGTAAACCATCCTAAACGTCCCCAATCACACATCTGAGGACCTAAAACAGGCAGAACTGTCAAACACACTAGTCAGATGTTCAGTAACTGTTAACGCAAATATCTAATCTAATTAGATAGCAGCATTTATTCAGATGACCTGCCAAGAACACGTGGTGTTTGGACCGACAGGTCTGATCTACTGGGATTTGAACCCACATACTGGTCAGACTGATTCTAGATGACAAAAAGACAACAGCAGCATGTCATCATGACCAGAACCTGTGAAGGTGGTTCACAACAGCTGCATCCATGTGTGACAGGGTGAGTGTCACTTAATCCCGATTGATCATGCGCCCAGGCTACTTGGCCACAGGGATGTCCCTTTGGCTGACTGGTTAGCGCGCATGACTCTCACCCGGGAGTCTGGGGATTGAATGCCACCCGGGCCCTCGTTTCTCCACCTTGCCACACATGACATCTAGATTTATGGTGGTTCTGAAGCTAAGATCTAGTCCAACCGAGGAGTAGAAGGGTAAAAACTTCATATTTTTGCTGTTTTTTTTAATCGCTTTTCTAAAGTGAGTGAAAATGTTACAGAAAGCTACCCTCAGACGTGTGGTGAAACGCTGCTCCTCCTAACCCCCCAGACAGAAGAGTGACTATAAATCAAGCAGAACAAACATACTAGAACCAGACATATACATTTTGGTTCTGATTCCTGTTCTTACATTGTGGCACCACTGTGAGGTTGATATATTTGGGTCTGTTGACTTCATGCTGGTATTTGGTGTAGATCAGCAGGCGTTCAAAGGTGCATTCGTAGGTTCCTGTGTCGTTGTAGGTCACGTTCAGGATGTAGAGGGAGCCATCCTGCAGGTCTAGCGTGTCTTTGTTGCCGTTCCAGACCAGACGCCCAAAGAACCGCGGGTCTAAGATCTCACCTTGCATGTTCTTGTAGATGTACAACTAGAACAGAAAGCAAAGGAAAGACAGAAGCTATTAGACGATTCTGAAATCAGATCTTTTATTTTTTTGTAAATAAATAGAGAAAGTTGGAGATTGCATTTCCTCCTAATTTATCCCTTTAGTGACATAAATGTTAACAGCCAGGTCCCTGAACAGCCTCTGTTCAAAGAAAGAGGGTTCACAACCCTCGGGATTGATGAGCTAATGGCTAGTCTGACTGTTTAAAATCAGCTCAAATCTTCTAAGTCGCTGCTCTCAGACTGGCTCTTCAACACATTCTCACTCCCAAAAACAAACACTTGGTCAGCCATCCTCCGCGTCAGACCCCTGACGCCAAAAGTGCCCATTTTCGTCACTTATGTGTGAAAAGGGGTTTTCCGCTTTTCTGACTGCAGATCCCAATGCAGCGTAAAACTGACGAGATGGGATGTCTGCAGCCACGGCACCAAACAAGCTCATTGTACCTCACCCTAACCTTATCCTCTTGTTATTTAACCTTCCCCTCACCCCTATCCTAACCTTAACCATCTTGCTAGCGAACACGTTAGTGATGTGTCGGTCGCTCTAAAAGCCGGCTCTATGAAGTGAGCGGCGGGAGCTGCCTCGTCATTGGTCGGGTTTGGACCGAGGCAACGCGAGGGGGAAGTTTCAACTACCAAGGTGGAGGTTAAAAGTAGAGGGTATTTGTAACCTCCCCCTCGCCAGATGGTATGTTCTAACGTTCCCCTTGGGCGGCAAATACGAAAATTCACAGCCAGAATGCATGGGAAACAAACGCTTGATCACAGTGAGCGTAACGTTTTAGGTAGCAAGAGGGTTAAGGTTAGGATGAGGGTGAGGGGAAGGTTATAAATAGTAAAACGTTAAGGTTTAGGTGCGGTTAAATGACCTTGTTTGGTGCCGCATCAGCGGACATCCCTTCGCGTCAGTTTTACGCTGCATTGGGATCTGCAGTCAGAAAAAGGGAAAAAACCCTTTTCGCACATAAGTGACGAAAAAGGGCACTTTTGGCGTCTGGGGTCTGACGCGGAGGGTGGCTGACCAAGCGTTTGTTTTTGACGCGCTGGGAATGAGAACGTGTTGGGCTCTTAGTTCTTCGGCCTAAATGGAAGTGATCTCTGTTTCTCTGAACTGAGGCTCTTCAGGAATCTATCTACAGCAGGGGTGTCAAACTCAAATTCACACGGGGCCGAAATGAAAATCTGGGACGAAGTCGCGGGCCAAACTTAATATTTTTTTAAAAATGACAGCTAATTTGCACATTTTCTTCATCGACATAAATGCAATTTTGAACCTTTTCATTTGGAAACAAACTTATTTTTGCACTAACACTGAATGTGGAATAACCAAATTACACACGAGCAAGTCAATTTTAAATAAAACGCATCAGTGGTATTCATTACTTGTGGTATATTCAGCATTTTTAAAATCTATTCAGGATTTATGTTTTCTTGTTGTTTATTCATTTTTCTTATTTTTTATTCTCCTTTTTTTATCCTGTAATAAGTGTCATCGCTGCTGTGACATCTAGCTTTCCACACTGAGGGATTTTCTATTCTGTTAATTTATCTGCAGCCTTTCCACTTCCTTTTTTACTGTAGGGTTTTTTCTCACGGGCCAACAACAAAATAAAAATATAAATTTATCCTGAATGAAAATGCAATATCTCGCCTGTTAACTTTCATGTTTTGGAGCAGAAAAAGAGCAGAAAACCAAAATATTTCAAGCTCAGTTTGCTCCACTGAGTTATTGTGATGCTCACCTGTTCCAGCCAGATACCTGCCTGAGCTGAGGAGGAGATTCCTGTTGTTTTGTTCATCTTCATCATAATAATGACAACATTAGATGACAACAGGTGCTCACATAGGTTTGTGCGGGTGAGCATGGATAGTGTTTGAGCAGCTTGACCATAATGTTGTGTGTTGGGGAGGAAAAATAAAAACTACAGCAGCCACAGAGTCATGCTGATTTGAGCGTGTTGCTGCTCGCTGGAGTTATATCAGCTCTGTCTGGAAGTTAGTTGGAAAACTTTCTCTTTCAGTCGTGAACACATTACTGAGTGGTTAAAATCTCAGTTTCTGGGCTTCAACGTCAGAAAATAGCTGTGTAAACTCGGCGCTGAGTGAGAGGAGTGTTTAGTTTGTCCGAGACAGCGGAGCTGCAGACACCGGCAGCAGAAGCTGGAAAAAAACACAAAGAAGGGGGCACTTCGGCTCCACGCTAACAAATTCAATTCAAATTCAAATTCAAAAATACTTTATTAATCCCAGAGGGAAATTGATTGCTGTAGTAGCTCAGAATAATAATAATAATCAAGTCATCAAAGAGTTATTGTATATTACAATGGCTGTTGGCAGGAAGGATCTCCAGTAGCGGTCAGTGTTGCAGCAAAACTGAAGAAGCCTCTGACTGAAGACACTCTTCCGTTGTCGGACAGTCTTGTGAAGAAAATGCTCAGGTTGTCCATAATTTCCTTGATTCTCTAGAGAATCCTCCTTTGCATTCTCTCCTCCAGTGGTTCCACAGTCATCCCCAGAACAGAACCAGCCTTTTTATTAGGCTGTTGAGCCTTTTCAGGTCCCTGCTTCTGATGCTACTACCCCAACAGACGATGGTTGAAGAGATCACACTCTCAACAACAGACTTGTAGAAGATGTGCAGCATCTTGCTACAGACATTGAAGGACCTAAGCGTCCTCAAGAAGTGCAGTCTGCTGTGTCCCTTCTTGTAAACGGCTTCGCTGTTCTTTCTCCAGTCCAGTCTGTTGTCCAGGTGAACTCCAAGGTATTTGTATTCCTCAACCACCTCCACTTCTTCTCCCATGATGGAAACAGTGTTTGACTCGACCCTGTTTCTTCTGAAGTCTAATATCATCTCCTTTGTATTGTTCACGTTCAAGGTCAGATGATTGTTTCCACACCATGCCACAAAGTGTTCCACCAGCTCTCTGTACTCAGCTTCCTGTCCATCTCTGATACACCCGACAACTGCAGAGTCATCTGAGTATTTCTGTAGATGACAGGTCTCTGATTTGTACTGGAAGTCTGAGGTGTACAGGGTGAAAAGGAATGGTGAGAGTACAGTCTCCTGTGGTCCTCCAATGTTACTGATCGCCTGGTTTGATGTGCAGTTCGTCAGCCTCACAAACTGTGGTCTGTTTGTCAGGTAGTCTTTCATCCAGGTGATAGTTGAGGCCCCCACCTGTGTCTTCTGGAGTTTCTGGCAAAGTACATCAGGATGAATTGTGTTAAATGCACTAGAGAAATCAAATATCATGACCCTCACAGTGCTGCCTGCTTTGTCCAGATGACAGTGGATTGGTTGAAGCAGCTGGATGATGGCATCTTCAACTCCAACTCCATGGCGATAAGCAAACTGCAGCGGGCCCTGATATGTTCTAGTTTGTTTATTCAGGTGGACCAACAGCAGTCTCTCCAGGACCTTCATGATGTGGGATGTCAGAGCAACCGGTCTGTAGTCGTCATTGACTGAAGGGCGAGTTTTTTTTGGAACTGGAACAAGGCAGGATGTCTTCCACAGGACTGGAACCTTCTCCTGGGCCAGGCTGAGGTTGAAGAGGTGCTGCAGAATCCCACAGAGCTGCTCTGTACAGGCCTTCAGTACCCTGGGGCTGACACCATCTGGACCTGCAGCCTTGTTCCTATTCAGTCTCTCTAGCTGCCTCTTCACCTGAGTTCTAGAGACAGATAGGTGGGAGGGGGAGGTAAATGGGGCAGCAGCATCTCCTGACTTGGTTGAAAACAGATTTATAGAACCAGAAGAGTCCATGACTGCATTAGAGGACAAAAGAGCTGGCGTATGACAGGAAAATGTTGGATCAGAGGAGGGTGGGATGTCTGATTGGCTGGGGACAGGCGAGGAGGACGCTGGGTTTGTTCCTGAACTGAACCTATTGAAGAACTTGTTCAGTTAATTGGCTGTGTCCAGGCTGCCATCTGTGCAATCCTTCCTCTGCTTGAAGCTTGTGATCTTCTTCATCCCTGACCAGACATCTCTGATATTGTTCCTCTGTAGATTGTTCTCCAGCTTCTTCCTGTATGCCTCCTTGCTGTCTCTGATATTGATCTTCAGTTGCTTCTGCATACTCCTCAATAATTCCCTGTCTCCCTCCTTGAAGGCTCTTTTTTCTCATTTAGCAGATTCGTCAGTTCACTGGTGATCCAGGGTTTGTTATTAGTGAAGCATCTCACTGTTCTGGTGGGTATGATATTGTCCACACAGAAGTTTATATAGTCAGTGACACATCCAGTCATGGCATTGATGTCCTCTTCATATCCTTGGCAGAGAGTCATCCAATCTGTGGTCTCAAAACAACTCTGCAGGGCTTCTTCAGCGTCCTGTGACCATTTTCTCACAGTTCTTCTTGTCACAGGTTGCCTCTGAACAAGTGGTTTGTATTCTGAGCAGAGAAAAACAAGATACTGATCTGATTGTCCCAGAGGAGGTCTTGTTTTGGACATGCATGCATTCTTTACATTTGCATAACACAAATCCAATGTCTTGTTTTCTCTGGTGGAGCAGCTGACCAACTGTTGAAATGTTGGAAGTGTAGCAGAGAGCAAGGCATGAATTAAATCACCAGATATAGCCACAAATGCATTGGGGAGCTGGGTTTGTAGCTTAGCAATAACGGAACTGATGGCATCACATGCATTTTCAGCAATGGCTGAAGGTGGAATATAAATGGTTGCCAAGACAACACTGGTCAACTCTCTTGGCAAATAACATGGGTGACAACTTACTGCCAAGAGTTCAACATCTGGGCTGCAGAGATGACATTTTACTGAAACATGACCTGGATGGCACCATCTTAGTTGACAAGCACTGCAACTCCACCTCCTTTTCTTTTCCTGCTCCTCTTCAGATCTCTGTCTGCTCGTACAGTCAGGAATCCTGGCAGAGAGGCGCTGGAATTGGGGATATGGTCCTGCAGCCACGTCTCATTGAAACACATAACACTACACTGCCGATACTCTGGCTGAGTCCTTGAAAGGGCTTGGAGTTCATCCATCTTGTTGGCCAGTGATCTCACATTGCCCATTATGATCGATGGAAGGGATGGTTTGAATTTCCTCTTTTTCTGTCTCCATTTTGTTCCCGCTCTGCACCCACGCTTCTTGTGTTTTAGCTCATTTGGGATTTGTGGCTTCAGTTGAGGTATTATTTTAGCCTTCCCAATGTTAATCAGCTGCTCCCAATTGTAAACCAGCTTGTTGCCATGGTTACGCAACACCGCAAAGCGGATGTCCTATGACATCATGGGAGTTGTAGTCTTTGTGGTAAAATCGGCCAGCGGGTCAGTTTTAATATATTTTTTATATTTATGTTGCGGGCAACATAAAAATGCCTTGTGTCCGACACATGTGATCTACAGGTAAAATTTGTAAAATAAATAAATAAATAAATAAAAAAGCTCTAAGTTCACCACAACTCCCCCCAAAGACATAAATATCAATGTATAAAGATACAACGTGTAGTTTTCACCATTAATTTAAGGAAATATCCATCAAAATGTTGTTGAAAATGAATGAAATAATTCCCGGTTGTTGAAAAATGTTGGCGTCGTCGTAACATATAACCATAAAAATCAGGTCTAAAATACATGGGAGCAGGTCTAAGTCTCAGCGTCTAACATCAGTCTCTAACATCTAGCCATATTAGATGCTAGATGTTTCCTTCTACAGGAGCCAGTGAGTACAAAATGCATTTAATGATTTTTAACAAATGGTTACAAAACTTTAGTCATTCTTAAATGTTGTTGTTTTACACATTTATCTCTTCACTTGTTGCCAGTGATGAAAGGGAGTCTGATGTGCTTGTTATTTTGCTAAAGTTTGCAATCCCTAGGGCTTTTTGACTCTAATGGGAAACCGTTGGTAAGGTCTCACTCCTACACAAAAATACTGCTTGCTTGCAACAATTTAGGTTTCTTCTGCCCCCTATCGCCAGGAAAAATACACACTGTCACTTTAATGTCAAATCCTGTTTACGTCATGTGATTTCATGTGTGAGGTCCGATGAGTCAAAAGTTACAGATGCCTCAAAAATATGAGTTTGTTTCAAGTCAGTGAAGTAAAACTTGAAGCTCAGGATGTCCAACACCATCAAGCTAATTACACATCTGTAGTTTTAGAGGGCGGAGCAAAAACCAGCAGCAGCCCTCCTGAGCTGTACTTTCTGCTTCATGTCTGCACTACCTGCTAATGCTAAACAGCATCTTAAGGCCAAGTAGAGAAAGATATGGTCATGAATTAATAACGACTTTATGCTCTGATGATGACGATTTCATTTCTCATGAGAGGAGCGAGGCCAGGCTAATTACCTGAGAGGAGAAAACATTAGAAGAGGTTATTTAGTGATTGAAGACATTATGCAGCTGTCATTCTACTGTTGAAAATTTGGAAATCTTCTCTTTAAAATAGTTTACCATTGGAACTACTGAGATGTCATTTATGTAAAATATGATTTATTTTCATCAGCCTGTCTTTGTACTCGGAAGTGAAATGGTTGCTACACACACACACACACACACACACACACACACACACACACACACACACACACACACACACACAAACACACACATTCCCATGCTCTCACGGACATCAGCAAAACGCTACCCCACTCTTACCACAATAGTTCCACCACTAGTATTAGTTAAGAAGTAAACAACTCCTTCAAATAATACATAATTATTTAAAGGCGCAGTATGTAAGAATGATGTAAGATGACATTTTTATGGTCAAATTTGGGTTCTCACTGCTGTTCTGTGAGTTTCATGGCTGTTGCCAGTTGCAGATCAGCACCAGAAGATTCTAGATAACAAGTGAAGGCGAGTCATACACAGTTGATAAGTAGATACATTTTCATAGCTGGTGCTAGCACTCTTGAGTGTTTTATGGTAGAAAGCCCTTCCTACACTTATTACACATTACGGTAATATCCCTTCGGCATAGAGGAAGTGTTGTTTTTACCATCTGGCTGGTAGCCTGCTGTTATTGCCACAGGCATCCTATATGTAGATGCCCCGTGAACTGGTGCTGCCTATTGGTGCTGCCGTAGTGGCTGGCCGCCATCTTGGATGGGTCTCCATTCTCCCCCAGTGCATTTATTTCTACTGAGGAATGTGTTTCCTCAACTAAAACACACATTTTGTTATGCTTTTTCACAAAAACAAACATATGGTATGGCATGACAGTTAAAATATAAATATAATTACATAACATAAATGAAAGAAATTCAAATGTAAAATTCCAACAGGTAGGCTAGAATAGTCCCAGAAAAGTCCCACGTGATCTGTTTTCAATATTGCTGTTACAACCGTAGGCTGTATTCTGGACTGGATTTCTATCCAGACTGGATTTTCATCCAGTCATTAGTGAGCGATCAGGTTTCATGAATGTCTCATAACCACTTACATCAGAGTAGTTGCTCTCGCCTGAGGCCTTGAAGGACCATTTAACAACGGCCGTGGCGGGCACTTCCCCTCTTGTCTTACAGGAAATGCAGTCCATTTTGAATCCTTCGTTGACCACAGCCTCCGTGGCAGAGTCCAGCTCCACGCAGGCTCCATGGCCTCGCGCCGCTGTAGAGGAAAACAACACAAGCCCAGTTAGAAACGCGCCATGGCCGGGTCTCTGCATGGCTGCGGGTCACCGGGTCAGAGAGGATAGCCGTGGGCGGCCGTCTGTCTCCTTTTTACACCCGTGACTGACAGAAGTGCCGTGGTGTTTTTTCTCAGTACTTTCAGGCACTCGGTCTCATGAGTACTTCAGAAAACAACACTAGCTGCTTCCGAATTTTTGCGTGCTTGCTGTCAGTGGTCATTGCATGCGTCTTTTTTTAACGGGCTGAGCTTTTGCTCTTGCGCTGCTTTTATTTCCTCTCATCTCTTCACTTGGAAATTATAATAATTTTGATTTCAGTTTGTTAGTAGTTTTCTCTTCAGCAGGTGAATCAGAGGGGAAATAAAGAGGTAGCATTGAGTCTAGTTTCTGGCATTCTGAACATACAGCTGTTAACTGAGCTACCATCATATATAGAAGCGTGGGTCTATATATGCCACATGACACATCATCGGCCAGGATCAACACACCTGTAACTTTCACTGCACCTTGCAGTTCCCACTGAGGCCTCAGCATATTTCTCAACCAACGATGTGCTACCCTCAACTCTGACCCTGGGGGGAGGGGCTTTAGTTTGAATCGTACGATGGAGGGTGGGGAATGAAGGGAGAGGACAGGAAACACACAACGCTGATCAGACCAATGCTAACATCGTCTTTGATTAAAAGCTCTGGAGTGTAATGAAATGCCACCACGCTGCAGAGGGATGATGGGGGGAAGAAAGGAGAGAAAAAGAAGGTTAGCAACGGCTTCAGTCAGATCAGCCATTTTGAAAAAGTAAATGAAAGAAGGGGTCTGCTGCTGCAGAGAAGGAAAAGGGAAGGAGGAGAAAAGTTATGAGCACAACGTAACGAGATCAGATGTTAGATTTCAAAAATAAGCATTGAAATGCAAGTTCTCTAACCACCATGTTGGATCTCTGGATCAGGACCAACCATACAGCTATCCAATCATCTATCTGATCATCTCAAGGGAAGACGGTACCGACAACCAATAAGGGGATTCAGATCCCAGACCAGAACCAGACCTGGACCCTCCAAACGGACCTGAGAACGACCAAACCTGAGATGATGGAGTTGGGTTCTTCCACCTGTCTCACTGCTTTAACCCTTTGATGCATGAATTATGAAATCTTCAACCATGATTTTTTAACAATTTTTTTCATTCGTCTTTAGGTGTGAATGAAACAAATTTCAACAAATATTTTTGTAAAATTTTATAATTTACAAATAATTTATTACATGTCCACCTCAGTGGAAAGCGTGCATTCTGAGCATGAAATATCTTGGCTTGGCTTACTGAAGTCCAAATGGAGAGGCTCAAATGCAATAAACTCTTCAACAGCTGTGCTTAATAGCAAAAACAAATAAATAACAATTTCGAGTACCTGTCCACTGTAGTGACCATTATGCATCAAAGGGTTAATACGACATAAACCAGTTCCACCATCACAGTTTAAACCCAGATTAGTTGGTGGACTTTTTCTTATTTGGTCACTGATCGAATCTCAGCAACTGAAGTTACCACATATCTGTGACACTGAATCATTCACATTTCTGTGTTGGCTAATGTTGATTAGCTGTGGCGGCCATCTTGAATAGGATTGATTTCATAGTTAATCAGCTGTAGACGAGCATCCAGGGAATACTGTCAGAGTTTCATTAACACACACACACACAGAGAGAGGGGGGGGGGGGCATCAGAGCACCGAACTGAGCTGAGAGGAACCTCGTTTCTAAGCTCTTCATTAACCGCGCTCAGAGAATGGCTGTTATTGACACAGATTTAATTCCACGTTTCTCAACTTCTTCCTGCTCCAATTAGCCCCTCATCAGTTTAAAACGTGACTCCATTGTTTGTGTTAATAACAGGCACCAGCTGCTGGAGGTCGATTAAACAGGGCAGGACCTCATGTAGTTATCTCAGCAGAAATATGGAGAAAATACTGCTGAAGGATGTGCTACATTTAGCTTCTGCTGCTGCTAATTTTCCTGATTGTGATGTCACAAAAGGGGGCTTTTTGGCACAGCTTGTTTAATTCCTGAAACCAGAAAACAGATTTTTATTAACGTTTGGAGTAATAGAAGCAGTGGAGACCTACATGACAGCACAAAAGATGATAAATGTGAGTTTTGCATGTCTCCTTTAAGATAACTGATAAATCTGATTGTTTTAATGTCAGTGATACAAGGTCACCGGGACAGAAAGGACAATTAGTCTTATGTCTCAGTGAGTCTGCCGTGAGCAGTCAGCTGGTCCAGAGTCAGCAGAAATGCTGAGATGGACTGCAGAGAAACAAACATGCAAGCAGACAGGAAGAGAGCGTCTGACTCAAAGTGCAGCGGAACACATCACAGAGCGGTCTGGACTGAGCAGCTGATTCCTGCAGCAGCAGCAGGTCACAAAGCAAATCCTCCATCCAGCCTGCACACCAAGCTTCAGGATTATCAAACATCAGATTAGGCAAGCTGGTTAATCCCTCACATCAGCAGCTGTCTCCACCCCCCACCCCCCCTTTCCCAATCCCACCCCAAGGTACACAAAGCAGGAAAACATTCCTCAGCTGCTGAAAAGATCATCGTCTGCAGCTCCAGGAGACGGTGTTCATGGTTCTGTTTCCATATAGCACACTCACGATGGACTCACACAAAATGCTTACCATCCATGACAATTCCCCCCAGAACAAAAACATCTCCTCCTGCATCAGAACCTCTTTCAGGACAAACGCTGGTGGAGTTCATTATTGTTTCACAGAAAAACGGATGGGGGTTTAGAGGACTGTTGGACAATGTCAGGAACATCTAGATCTGAGGAATGAATGTTCCTCATGCTGACTCTGCATTTCCTGCAGGTTAGCTACGTTGGCGTAGGGATCAGCTCTGAGGTTCTTCAGGCAAAACCGCGTGAGAATGGGAAGTTTATTTTTATATCCATCTCACTCTGTGACCTAAAGATGGATGAATGTAACTCGATTCTTCAGACTGACATCATTCTGACAAACGTCAGATCTGGATCAGATTTAGGACCACATAGGAACGTGACCTGGGTCCCACTAGTGCTGTCAAATGGACCATGGCCTTGGTTCTGGTCTGGACCGGTCCACTCTGGGTCAGGTGATAGGATTCCATCACAATCAGTTTATATCATCAGCTATTTGTTTACCTGAACTGGGTTTGGGTCGGAACTAGAGTAGCTGCAGGAGCGAGTTGTTAGTCACAAACGTTTTTGTCTCATTGCTGCCGGAGGGAACGAGCTCCTGTCCTTGTGCTGCAGGCAGGTACACACACACACACACACACACACACACACATCGCTGTGCTGATAAAGCATCACTGCACTGACAGCACCTATGAACTACTTCCTAATTGGTTTGTTTGTCTCTGGGACGCCGGTCTCCTCTCGTGACCTCCAACTGACATTCCGGCTCAAATGGACTCCAGGAGACCCGGTCAGGGAGTCAGGACCCCAGGAAGTTGTCTGAGTTTATGATCAGAGAACACTTGAGCATCCTTCATGGGAGGAGCATGGACTCCGATATCCCGTAATCCATTGCAGATGCATCTTTCATAAGAATGCTGGTCTAGAAGCGCCACACACACACACACACACACACACTTTGTTGTGTGTGTGTGTGTGTGTGTGTGGTGTGTGTGTGTGTGTGTGTGTGTGTGTGTGTGTGTGTGTGTGTGTGTGTGTGTGTGTGTGTGTGTGTGTGTGCGTGTGTGGTGTGTGTGTGTGTGTGTGTGTGTGTGTGTGTGTGTGTGTGTGTGTGTGTGTGTGTGTGTGTGTGTGTGTGTGTGTGTGTGTGTGTGTGTGTGTGTGTGTGTGTGTGTGTAATTAGGCCGTGATGCATATCTTGCTCAGGTTCTGATCAGGCCTGCAGGTACGACCTGCCCTGGAGAATTAGAATAATAAAATGAACATTTTCTTCTGATCTGTTTTATAAAGCCTCCAAAACAGCCTATGTTCACAGAAATAGAGTTTACACCCTTCAGGAAAAGTATGTTTGTGTCATCTAAAATCAGTTACAGTTTTCTCAAAGGTTCGTGTTGGTGTGTGGCCGTGTGCGTCAAAGAAGGAACCAGAACATTGAACAACACACAATTCACAAGGTTAATGTTTCAGGAATCTGTTTCTGCCTGAAATAAATGAAGTTAAGAGTAACAAGGTGAAATCTTTAGCTTATTTAAATAAAAGTGTACTAAAAAAATCAATTTAATTCTTCCTTTAATCCAGTTTCTCTCTGATTTGATGTACTAAAAGTGTCTGACTGGGGACCGCAGTGCTGTGGTCTGAAGTGTTGAGAGTGATCCGCTCCAACCATCAGCTGATTCTGCAGCCGCTTTCAGACTGAATGACTCCATAAAGCAGCTGCAGACCCAAAGTGCTCCCATTAGCTCCAGCTGTATGCATTAGGCCTTTCAGAGCCATAAACACATGTAGATAACCATCACGTTATCTTCCTGTGCATCTTTCTGTTCTCCTAATTAATGCTGGGATTAAAACCGATTGGTGGTTAAATCTGTCAGCGCGGATCCGATCTGGTGCGCATCAACCTTTAGTTGCAGATCACAAAAGAGTTTAATGTTTAATTAGTTATTTATGAGAATGTTTATTAATTAAGGAGAATTTGGTTATTTTGTTGGATTTAGATTAGATTTTTCTACTGTCATTGATTTTTAATGACCTAAAAGAAAAATTTTCTCCATGTTGAGTTTAGTAGCAGCAGCTGACTGCAGAGCGATAACAGCCCGTAAATCTGATTTAGGATAATCATCAGCGTCTGCAACCTGCTGAAGTCATTTTTATTGATTGTTTCACTTTTAGAGCAATTTTCTAACAAAATGGAGGCATCTGGAGCAGGATGGTGGTGTTGGAGCACCAGGGTTGGACACATCTTGGCTGGAGAATCGAATATCTGACGTTTCAGATCTTTTAACATTGTCTCATCTGTCTCAGAAACAACAAATGTGGTTAAATTAAGCCTGAGCAGAATAAAAGTGTAGATGTCAGACTTTAGAGTGATTCCACAGCAACAGTTTCCAATAGATGACAGATCTGAAAAATGTTTAATTCCCGCCCCACAGAAGAAGGAAAAAACTAAGCATTTTCTGCTTTTATTCATCTGAGACAATAAGAGCTTGTTTGGGAATATTAATTAATATTAACAATGAAGCAATTATGAGGAAAACAAATAACCTTTTTATTCTTAATTTTTATATTTTTAGATTATTTTTTTTATTTTTGTCCATTTAGAGTTAGGCAGAGATTAAAGCAAAGAGTTTTAAACCTTTAACTCGTAAGATGAAAAGACCTTTTTATTCCCTTTATCCTGATAAAACGTGCTCTGAGTGTAAAAGAAAATACTGAACTAAAACTATTATAAGAAATGGCATGCTCCAGTTAAATACACATTATTATTTTGATAATAATTTACGCAAAAATATTCCTTAACATAACTCCTATTTGTCTCTAATAAATTAAAATGTCAGACTTTCATTGAAAACCAAGAATTTATCATGACTGAAACTCAACAAGAAGCCTCAGCATCAGATTATCCTGCAGCCACATCAATCTGCTGTTAATTATACAACAATGTGCATTTGACAACGAATCATGGTGGTTTTGCTGCTGAACGACGGAGGTGGAAATGGAAACAAGTTTGGATTGAAATGTGTTAAAGAGCATATTGATTCTCTGTATGTTGGACCAAAGGCCTTCAGAAAGTCTAATAAATAAATAAGTAAATAAACTCACTATAGATGAGGGGGACAAACAGGACAATCCTGCAGCTGGGAGGAAGATATATCAGAACTGGATATGTCCTTGGCCTTTACCGGGCCACATTTAACACGCTCAGCTTCTAAAAACACAACAGCTGCAGAGTTGAAATTCCTGTCGCTGCCTATCCCTAGCCCTAAACACATAAACAACAACACCATCACAACAAATAACCCATGTGCACAGTGAGGTATCACCTAAGTGTCATCACCATGGCAACGTGACCCCAGCCCACTCACCTTGAAGCACCAGGAGGGTCAGAGGCAGCAGGATTAGCGTGTGTGCAGCGGACATCCTGACCAGAGAAGGAGGAGTGTTGGAGTCTGAGTGGCATCGAAACACACAAACACACCCAGTTCAGTAGTAAACACACACACACACACACACACAAATCCCAGATGACGGGAGCACACACACACACACACACACACACACAAATCCCAGATGACGGGAGCAGTAGTAGAAAGTAGGGAAGATGCTTGGAGTCTGGTGGTGGTGTGTGTTAGTGATGTGTCGGTCGCGAACGAACCGGTTCTAAGAGCGGGCTCTTTGAAGTAAACGACGGGAGCCGGCTCCTCATTGGGAGCCGTCCCCTCCCCCCTCCCCTTTTGCTTTGGTGAAAGCCACAGGCGATTGGTCAGCATGTGTAACTGCGTGTCCAGACTGTCCACACACAGAGCAGTAGGGGCGGGGAAGGGAAGGGAGGATAAGACTCAGACACACAGCAGAGCACATGCGGGCGGAGGGAGTCGAGAGGGAATGAGGAGGAGGAAAAAGGCAAGAGAGAGAGAGAGAGAGAGAGAGAGAGAGAGAGAGAGAGAGAGAGAGAGAGAGAGAGAGAGAGAGGAGAGTGTGAGGAAGACGGTGAGAAAATGAGCGCCAGCAGTCGGAAAGTGGAGATTTCTGAAAGTGTTCAGTTATTAAATCCATAGAAATTATAAATATTTGATATATAGCATTTTTTTACATTAGTAAATCATTTTACACATAGTTTTGCATTATTTTGTAGTGATGTGTTGGTCGCGAACGAACCGGCTCTAAGAGCCGGCTCTTTGTAGTGAACGACGGGAGCCGGCTCGTCATTGGGAGCCGTCCCCTCCCCTACCCCCTACCCCCTGCCTTGGTGAAAGCTACAGGTGATTGGTCAACATGTGTAACTGTGTGTCCAGACTGTCCACACACAGAGCAGTAGGGGCGGGGAAGAGGGAGGATTAGACTCAGACACACAGCAGCAGGCACGTGCAGAGGGGGGTGCGGAGGGTGCTTGATACCCTGCCCCTTTTGTCCGAAGTGCCCAAAATGCCCTTTTTCCGGTCGTTCGTCAGATTTTACGTACAGAACTGTTATACTGTGAAACAAATCGGGCACTAGGACCATGCGGAGGCAGCCGGCTCAAGCTGAAGGCTATTTTCCCTTACACCCGCCTACAAGCTCACTGATTGGCTCTGCCGCATCATACTAACGTGTGATTGGTTGTCCTTGCTGTCGCTCTACCTTGTAGCCATGGAGACGACAGACCGGTGTTTTCCCTGCAGAGAGGAGTCTGCGTTCATCTAACTGTACGTTTTTTTCTGCCTGCTTCACGTCAGCTGGATAGATTTTAATATCAGAGCTTTTGTTTACGTGCATTTGAGTCCATGGTTAGTGTGTGTGGAGCAGAGTCAGGTAGCTGCATGTCTGGGACAGAAAATGAGACATGAGAGAGACTTCTGAAGTGTTGAAGAAACTCACAAAGAATCAGATGTTTCTCATTCTAGATTCTCCGGGCCATAACTTCTGAATTACTAATCGCATAAACATAAGTCAAGCGGTTTCTAAAAGTACATAAAACAAGCTTTCCAACGAGGTATTACATGATGTAATTCATTTTACTACAAAAATCGCTATTAGAAGGAAACCAGCTTTGCAGCGTCACTGAAATAAACGGTGCGGACCGCGACGGGAGAGCGAGAACCAAAGGGAGGAGATGATCTGATCATCTTCATCAGCAGCTTTTATAAAGTTATGGAAACTTCACAAATAAAATCCACCTGGTTGGTCAGGTGTCCCAGAAGGCTGTTTCTGTAGATGGTGACATGGACAGATTAAAGTCACACTGGTTATTATTTGAACACTCAACTGTTTACTAAATGATTCAGCTTCATTCCAGCATTATTTATGCGTACAATAAATATTTATTTATCTGAAAATATGTTATCAGTGCAGAATTTCATTAGTTGACTTTTTGTAATGAAATGTTTAGATTTAACCTTTCATCTGCTTATTGATCTTCATAATGCTGGTAGAAATGTAGCTACAGCTGTGAAGTAGTCCATGAGTGTTGTTTTAGGATACCTAGTATTTATTTTACTGTATCCCGTTCTCTGGACCAGAGCATAGACCTGTGGTCAAAGACAGGCTGCAGTCATTAAACTGGTTAACATGAGGTCAGGGGTCACACTGTTCTCTGAGTGTTTGCAACACAGTTCTGAGTTTAAATACCGGTAGTTCTTTTGACATAGTTAGCTCATGTCATTTTGAAGTTCCTGTTTAGTAATAAATGCAAAGAAAATTCAAATCCGTTTTTTTTTTTCATTTAAGCTGCAGTTTTACAGACTTTAATAAACATAAACACAAATACAAACCAGACACTGAAAGCTGAGGTTGTTCTGAAAAAAGGAGCAGAGTTACAAACATTTTACACTTTTATTACAATTTTAAATCCATTAAAAAAACAGTTATATTTATGGTCATAAGAGGGTTAACCATGATAAATGTTCCACCTCCCACAAAGAGATGGTAAAAGTGAATGTGAGCATAATTATATACGTTTATTACTTTATTATGTATTTTTTATTATTGACTATTACTCCATAGAGTTCAGATGAAGGCAACTGGACTTCTTTGGTTTCTTTAAAACATTTCACTTCTCCTCTGAGGAGCTTTGTCAGTTCTAACTGGAATATGGGAGTGTCAAGCTCATAAGCTGTAGCTGTCTGTTGTTATTTAAAGAGCAGAAACTACTCTGAGTACCCCACCTCTCCATCTCCTGATGAGTCGTTAGCCTCTATTGATGGTGAGTCATCGTGTTGATTAGATGCAGGAAGGTGTGACCTAGACTGAAACTGAATGAGATTTTAAAAAAAAGTTCTCACTTTTATACAACGCTGTTGGTCCTTTTGGTCCTTGTTCTGGTTTTCTAAAACCCTGTGTTAAAAACCTTGGTGTGTTTTTAGATGGTTCTTTTAATCTTTACAGACAGGTGAGTGCAGTGGTCCAATAAGGTTTTTATCATTTAAGGCAGATAGCAACGGTGAAGCCATACCTTCCTGCCAATGTCCTCGAACATGTCATCCACCTGTTCGTGTCTTGCCGATTGGACTACTGCAACTCCCTGTATTCTGGCCTGGACCAGTCCTCCCCACACCGACTTCAGCTGGTCCAAAATGCAGCGGCTCGCTTGCTGACTGGAACCAGCAAGTGGGATCACATAACCCCGGTTCTGGCCTCTCTCCATTGGCTTCCTGTCTCTTACAGGATCCGTTTCAAAATTTTACTTTTTGTTTTTAAATCCCTTCATGGCCTGGCCCCAGTTTACATCTCTGAGCTGCTGTCCGCTTACGTCCCTGCCAGAACCATGAGGTCCAGCTCTCAAGCTCTTTCAACAGTTCCAAAAACCCGCCACAAGACTCGCGGCGACAGAGCGTTCTCTGTGGTTGGGCCCAAACTGTGGAACAAGCTACCTCTCAACATCAGGACCACACAGAATCTAGAGCATTTTAAATCCCTTTTAAGACGCAATTTTTTGATTTGGCTTTTAATGCAGGTTGACTTGAGCATCTTAATAGTTTTTAACAGTTTTTATCATAGATTGTGACTGTTGTGTGCTCATCTTATTTTAGGTTTTTATTGTTGATCTGTTGTATCTTGATTTGTTTTACCTTGTACAGCGCTTTGGTGTAGCTTTGCTGCTATAAATGTGCTCTGTAAGTAAAATTGACCTTGACCTTGACCAAAGCTGCATTATTGATACTGGAAAGGTGAAATCTAAGCCCCGCCCCTACTTAAAGTGGGGTTTTCACGTTTTTACATAGATAGCTTCTTTTACTCCTCTCTCAAATCATCTATCTTCTCTGTCCAGGATGTGGACTTTGTCATCTTCAAAGGTGTGTCCGTTGTCCTTCAGGTGAAGGTGGACTGCAGAGTTTTGACCTGAAGAGGCGGCTCTCCTGTGTTGTGTTATGTTCTTGTGTAATTGTTGTTTAGTTTCTCTAATGTAAACATCTGGACAGTCCTCCTACACTGGACTGCATAAACGACCCCACTGAGCTTCTGTTTGGGTGTTTTGTCTTCTGGATGGACCAGGTTCTGTCTGAGGGTGTTGTTGGGTTTAAAGTTTACCAGGATGTTGTGTTTGGAGAAGATTCTTCTAAGTTTCTCTGCGACTCTTGCCACGTATGTGGTGATGGTGCCTTTGTGTAAAGGATGTTGTTGTTAGGTTGGTAGCAGAGCTCTCATGTTTAGTGTTAAGTTCAGTGAGATCATGGAATGGGATCAAGAATTTTCTACTGACAGGAAAAAGATCTCAGCTAACATAGCCGTAGATCACAATGGATAAGTCTCTGTGGTGCATTTATTTTACATTTATTTTGCTACCTCTTACTAGAGCTGTCTTTAGTAAGCACAAAATATCTTTGGTTGTACACCTGTGCAATAGCAATAAATTATCTTGATTCCTGTTAAATGTACTTCCTGAATGAGTGACTTTTCAGGCTAAAATAACAAAATGACAAATACAGACAGAAGGACGACTTATTTCTTCTTTTATAATGCATTGCATCACCACCTGGTATCAGAACAGGACTCATTGTTGGAAGATAATCAAAAATCAAACAACGTGGACTCGGATCAGGGACAAAAATGTGGTTGTAACATAGATATAAGTCAGCTTTAAAAACTAAAACTATTATTCATGAACTACCACTAACACTAATGACACAAATTTATATATTTTTATTATGTTGTTTGAACCCAAGGGTCTCATTATCTGAATTTTCTAACTTATTGGATTGCTCTATAAGTGCCCCTTTTTTTTACTTTGAGCACCCGCCCCGTCAAAGGTCTCTGCACGGCCCTGCACAGCAGAGCACATGTGGGTGGAGGGAGTTGAGAGGGAATGAGGAGGAGGAAAAAGGCGAGCGAGAGGGAGGAGAGTGCGACGAAGACGGTGAGAAAATGAGCGCCAGCAGTCGGAAAGTGGAGCTTTTTTAAAGTGTTCAGTTATTAAATCCATAGAAATTATAAACAATTGATATATTGCTTTTTTTACATTAGTAAACCATTTTACATATAGTTTAACATTATTTTGGTTATAAATGTACTCTACACAACAGAAAATCTGAGGAGCCACTTGGGAGCCGAAAGAGCCGTCTCTTTCAACCTCTGTTCATTTGACTCCCTTAGTGGGTCTCCTTGGTTCTGGTGCGGGATGTAAAGAGGAAAAGCAATCTGACGAAAGACGTGCGTGCTAAGCCAAGCTTCCAGCCCTGTTGGCCTCCTGAACGAAAACTGGGTTCAGAGCCGAGTTGTCCTCCTGTCTTTGGTTCGTGTCCTCAGGCTGAGCTGCCGGTCCGGGACGCCGCGTCATTTGGATGTCCAAAGAATGTCCCGCCTTTCTCAGTCACCTCTGATTGGCTAGAATGGCTTTCCTACAATTGGCTATTTCGTATAAGAGGAAACTGCAGGTTTTTATGTTTACAGCCAGATCTTGAGGAGTTTTTTTGACGAAAATGTGAACTCATCGCTACAAAAAACACCCTTTCCTGATTTACAGCAAACCAGTTTCAGTTTCTTTCATAGAAGAACCTGAAAAACGTTAAATGTGAACAGGTTCCCTCAAGTTCTAAACGCATGCGCACACGCGCGCGCGTGTGTGTGTGTGAGAGGGGGAGATCTGGGTGAGCCCTGGGGTGGGAGGAGGAGGATGAGGCAGGGCGTGAGCTGAGGACCATGTAGGAGGGGGGAGTACTGTGCCGTTGTCTTGGCAACGGTTATTTCAGTGTGATGTTAACATCCAGAACCCCCCACGTGTCGAGGTATTTACACGTTTTTGTTTGATAATTTGGCTTTATGGTCTTAGTGCAAGCAGAAATCCGACGCTGTTAAGAAGCAATTTTAATACAATCACGCAGCCGACTGAACAGCACTCTGCGCCTTTTGGCCACCAGGGGATAGTGCTGCACCATAAATGATTCAAACATGACTGCTGTAGAGATGGGTCAGCAGTTTCTGCACCACAACACAATCAATGTAGCCAAATTTAACATTCACAAATGTAGATATGGAAAAGGGAATCCTAGATTCTATGCATTTCATAACGAGTTTCTTTCTTTCTCCAAAGCCCTCAGCTTTATGAAAAGTAAACATGCAATGAAACTCCTTAATCTTTTTGAAAAGTATGATCTGAAAACAAAGCCCTAGCTGTTTTTTTGTCTCTTTTTTTGTTTGTTTGTTTCTTTCACAAATATTCTTTGCTTTCTATGCAAAGTCTATTTTGTTGTTCTTTGCAGCTGATCCTTGGAAATGTCAAACAAAAGAATTTATGCCATGTTGTTTGTAGATGAAAATTGGTCAAGCTTGACCAATAAACTCTTACATCGCAGATTGACGTGTGCGGATTTTTATTTTGTTTATTCCACTTTTTGATCCAGCACCTTTCTCAGACGATCGGTGACTCCTACTCTAAATGAAAAAGTAAAAAAAAAAAAAAAAAAGTTTCTGCACCAAACCACCGCTCCAGATGTGTATGAAGGATATAGATGAGGTCACGAACCCTGGTGACACTTTCATTTTTAACCCTTCAAATGAAAAGTTTCAGTGGAAAAAATAATTATATAAATAAGAGAATATTGCAGGATTCTGATTTTGAATCGTTATTATTATTAATAATAGTAGTAGTAGTAGTATCACTATTATTATTATTATATTGTACTGTTATTTTATTTCTATTTTAATTTAATTACTTACGACGTACTGGAATTACAGCACAATTTCATTTCTCCATTGTTGTGGTTTGGCATGTCTCCTGGTTTGAGAGATGGTACACATGTTAATACCGTAAGTGGAATACCCCTTTAACCACAGAAGAGTCAAACTCAGGTGATCACAAAAAAATCCCTGTCATTGTGTCTGTAATGAATGTAGAATTACAGTTTAATTAATGACCATAGACATTAAAGATCCATATCGAGTATGAATCCCATCTAATGGACACTGGGTTATTTAAACCAGAAGATTGGATCTTTTTATTGCAGGGATTAGATAACCGTTACGTATTCACTCAGAGACAACAGAATAGAGAGAGTCAAGTTTAAAAGTTAAGAATTTTATTACTAACAAATTAAGCTAGACTGACTTCAAAACTAAATGTATAGTGTAACTAAAAATGGGTGAGACGGTGCATGGATGATGTGTGATGTAAATCAGAACCAGCAAATCCGAAGAAGCTATTGTTCTGACGGGAACTGAAGATGTTGTTTTGCATTAAGCTTTGAATAGCTTCAGAAAAACATGAGACCCCATCATGCCGGTCTACCTTGCCTTCGGTGGAAGTCCTCTGTAGATCAGGAATATCGAGGTCCAGTGAACCCTCTCTGGAACCGAGCCAGTAGGAAAAGCCGCGGTTCCGATCAAACCCGTCTTGAGTTACTTCCGGCACACGACACGTTTATTGGCGTCTGGTCAGACCCGAGCCTCAATCTGGAAGGTGGAGCTTTTCTTCTGAAAAGCTGTTGTTGCCGCTGGTTGTTATAGCGACTAGATTTTTCAGCTTGTCGTTGGTTCTTTCGGTTAAAGAGCTTAGATCAGGATTGGCCACTCAGTCACTTTCTCTGGAACGCCTTGAACTGGCGTTAGAGCTGACGTGGCATAGTTTTATACCTCGGATGTTATGGTTTATTGTCGAATGAAAATTACCAAACACCGTCAGAACCACGCCTCCGTCAGATCTGTAAGATTCTGATTGGATCAGTGAAAGTAATGTGTTATGCCTTTTTAACACTACGTGAAATGAGTCCTGTTGGAACACTTAAAGTCACAGTACTTATGATTCACCGTAGCAAAAGTACTATAAAAAGATAATTATGTAAGTGTCAAAACACTAAAAAATGTAAATCAGTGCAGTTAGTAATCCCTAACTGTGAATGTACCCATAAGGAATTATGATTAGTGAAAATAATTTTAAAAAAATTGGATAACAGTAATATGTGGACTAAACCCATCTACTGTTAACTACCTGATTACCTGACTTCAGGAACCCACAGCATGTTCATCTCCAATCACCCAAGTCTGAGCGTCATGTATAAACAGGAAAGACAACCATGCACACACACAAACATACAAACTTGTGTAACTCAAGATAGAGAGCTATGGAACCGACGAGGTGCGAAATCACCCCCCTTTCGAAGTTAGTAAGTTGTTGGTGGTAGAATTGACCAAATTAACAACCCAGGCAGACTGCAGCGAGGAAATTG
The DNA here is from genome assembly GCF_043380555.1 of Nothobranchius furzeri. NCBI lineage: Eukaryota > Metazoa > Chordata > Actinopteri > Cyprinodontiformes > Nothobranchiidae > Nothobranchius > Nothobranchius furzeri. The sequence continues at coordinate 60,251,015 of NC_091745.1, read as the reverse complement.
TTGCTGTTGAGGCAAACTGGTAGCTGTGTTTTAGCGCATGTTCCTGAGGCCATCCAGAGATCATCGGGGGCTGCCAAACGACTCAGCTAAGTGTCACCTGTACATGCAAAATTCTTCCTGCCTACTGCCACAATGTCTTCAGTGGAAGAGCTGCGAGAGGAGGCTGTGCGTGAAATGCACACCATGTCCAAAGAGCAACTAGTGTCAATCTGCGAGATCCTGGGCATTGCAGAGAAAATAGATGTTAGCGGAAAAACACGACTGTCACTGCTAACACACATCCAAATATACATTGAGAGAGAAGATATAACAGGACTTGAGGATGAAGGAATGTCAGAATTGTTGTTGTTTAATGATAAGATTGCTGAAGTAATGAAAGAAACAATAGTGGAGACTGAACCAAATGGAAATGATGGGGGTTATTCAGAGCACCGAGGGCAACCAAACACTACAACCTCACTGGTAACCGAGACAGCCAATGCAGTCAACACAGCGGTTAGTTCTCACTCCCAGGCTAATCCCTCTGTCCCTAACTCACCTGGTTCCCGTGCCCCCCAACAACCAAGCTCTTACTGGCAGAAAGACTTCAAAATATCGGGCCAGATTGGCGAACCAGGTCAAAAAGACAAACTGACATTTTCCAGTCTTGCTCACCAGATCGAAAATAGACTGAGCAGAGGCTACTCCGAGCTTGACATTGTAGATGCTGTCATCAGAGCTATCTTGCCAGGTCTACAACTACGCAGCTATTTGGAGGGAAAAGCTCAACTCACCCTTCCGACTCTACGCCGCATCATGCGCTCCCATTTCCAGGAGAAGAGCGCCACCGAACTCTATAAACAACTTGCCTCTGAGGTACAGACCCCAAAAGAGACTGCCCAAAGCTTCCTGATGAGAGTTTTAGATCTAAAGCAGAAAGTCTTATTTGCTTCCCAAGAATCAGAGTCAGGACTCAAATACGACCCAGCTTTAGTCCAGCGTATGTGTTTACACACCATACTCACAGGCTTCCAGAGTGACACTGTCAGGATAGATATGCAGCCACTCCTGTTAGACCCTAAGACACCTGATGAACTCCTGTTGGAGAGGTTAAATACGGCTTGTGCCAATGAGGCAGAAAGGAAAAACAAGAAAAGATGTCTAGCATCGCAGACTGCTACAAGTGTGAGCGCAGTACAGTCAGATAATGTGTTGCCAGCGAAGAACCCTGTGAAAGAAGGCAAAGCTAAGATACCACCAGAGCTTTTAACTGAGCTAGCGGAGCTTAAGACAGGTGTAGCCTCCCTGAAAGGTCTCAGTGCAGAGATAGCTCAGATTAAGGAGACTCTACAGCAGCCGGTGCCGTGTCCTCAGTCATATGCCCCACCACCAGCTATGCAGTATGATAGAGGCCAGCAGCAACAGCAGTATTATAGCTTCCAGGGCCCCCGTCAACGACCACCACCCCCTCAGTATCCTGTACAGCACTACACAGGTAGTCCAGCCCGTCGTGAGAGGAGGTGCCACCGTTGCCAGCAGAGTGGAGTCGACGAACGCTGCACACACTGCTACCTCTGCAGGAGTGAAGAACACTTTCAGGCTGGATGTAGAAGCAGAGGTATGGGAACATATAAAGAGAAACATTTAAACCAGCAATGGTTACCACCGAGGGGCGAGTGTTAACCATGCCCATCATCCACAAGTCCCAACATTGCTCCAACTGTAAACAAGAAAAGTCAGGCATGAGACGGTGTCCAGCATGTAAAAATGCACTTTATTGTTCAAAAGCATGCCAGAAACGACACTGGAGACAACATAAGAGACAATGCACTGGCTTAAAGACTAACAAAGACAATGAGACTGTTCAGGTACCACTGCCGCAAACTCATGTAAACATTCCTCACAAAGTCACATCTCTGGTGGGCAGGCAATGTCTGGTTGAGTGTCTCTTGGACGGCCACAGGCTTCAAGCTCTATGGGACTCAGGCTCACAGGTATCAATCATCGATGAGAAATGGAAAGAGAACTATCTGCCACACACAGAGCTGAGAGATGTAGCAGATATCATGGACACATCTGAACCCACCCTGACTGCAGCAAATGGGACCAACATGCCATACCTTGGGTGGGTTGAGACAACGTTCCAACTTGTTTCCGGAACTGAACGAACGGAGACACTGACCATCCCCATGTTGGTAATGAAAGGTTTTCAGCTCACATGCCCTATTATAGGTTACATTGTGAATGAGGCTGACCAAGCTAAACTGTACAGCACAGTGAGGAAAGCATTTCCCAGTCTCAACAGATACAAAGTGAAAGCGTTTATACAGGCCGTTAGTGCAGATACAGTTAACGAGTATAACGTGATGACAACGAAAGACTGTATTACTGTACCTAAACAAAGTCACGTGCATGTTGAGGGTCGTATAGCAGCAGGGCCATTTAAACAGGACATGGTCATGATATTTGAGCCAGACTTAAACCCTCAGTGGCCAGACAATCTTGAGTTTTTTGACACTTTGGTTAACGTGAAAAAGGGTGCCTCACCGGTCATAACACTAGGTGTCTCTAACCCCACTGACCATGAAATTGTCATTCCAGGCCGTACGTTAGTTGGCTCGGTCCAGATTATTACAGCTGTTTTACCTGCCCAGATGTTTGAAAAAGCCACATCTGTAGCTACTGTTAACCAGACAAACACACAAGCTCAGTGTAGCTCCAGTGAAGAGTGGGACCCGCCTGTGGATCTTAGCCACCTGGGTGAAGAACAGGGAGTATTGGCAAAACAGATGCTCAGAGAGGAATGTCATTCTTTCTCTAGAACAGACAATGATATAGGTTGTATTGAAAAACTGAAAATGACCATCTCACTCAAAGACAACGAACCAGTCAAACGCACATACCTGTCTGTGCCACGGCCGCTCTACCAAGAGATGAAAAGTTACCTGCATGACTTAATAGCACAAGGCTGGGTCAGAAAGTCAGACTCATCATACTCCTCACCAGTCGTTTGTGTTAGAAAAAAAGATGGTACCTTAAGACTGTGCATAGACTACAGAGACCTGAATCGGAAAACTCATCCTGACCGCTAACCCATTCCACGCGTCCAGGACATTATGGACAGTTTGGGTGGAAATTCCTGGTTTTCGCTTTTAGATCAGGGAAAAGCGTACCACCAGGGGTTCATGTCAGAAGGAAGTCGTCCACTCACTGCCTTTGTGACCCCCTGGGGATTATATGAGTGGATCCGAATCCCCTTTGGACTCATGAATGCCCCTGCAGCATTTCAGCGCTGTATGGAAGAGTGCCTGGATGGGCTGCGCGACAACATCTGCATCCCCTATCTGGATGACACATTAGTCTACAGCAAGACGTTCAAAGGTCACTTGGAGGACGTGAGAAAAGTGCTCCAGAGATTGAGAGGTTTTGGCATAAAGCTTAAGCCAAGTAAGTGTGACATGTTTAAGCCTGAGGTGCGCTATTTGGGCAGAATAGTGTCTGCAGAGGGCAGCAAAGTGGATCCTGCAGACTTTGAAGCAGTCAAAGCACTCAAAGGTATAAAACCACAAAATATTGGTCAGCTCAGAAAAGTTAGGTCTTCTCTCCTACTACAGACAATACATAAGAGACTTCTCCAGAAGAGCAGGTTGTTTGTATGAACTGTTAAAAGCTGACAAGACCAAAAAGGACTCAGACACCACAAGAGAACCAAAGGCAAAACCAAAGAGAGCCAGTCAATTTGTGCCCTCCTCAAAACCAATTGTGTGGACTGACCAGCATCAAGGTGCACTTGAGGAACTAATAGACTGTTTGCTTCACCCACCAGTGCTGGGATTCCCAGATTTCACACAGCCGTTCATCTTACACACAGACGCCTCATACAAGGGGTTAGGTGCCGTCCTGTACCAGAGACAAAATGGTAAGCTGCGAGTTATTGCTTATGGCTCCCGTACTCTAACAGCAGCTGAAAAAAACTACCATTTCCATGCAGGAAAACTAGAATTTTTAGCATTGAAGTGGGCTATCACTGACAAATTCAGAGACTATTTGTACTATGCCCCAACATTTACTGTCTATAGCGATAACAACCCGCTAACATACATTTTGTCAACAGCCAAACTGAATGCCACCACATCAAGATGGGTCGCTGAGCTCGCTGATTTTCACTTCACCATTAAGTACAAACCAGGAAAGGAAAACAGTGACGCAGATGATTTATCAAGAATGCCACTTGATGTAGAAACCTTGATGAGAGACTGCTCTGAGGAAGTGCCACCGGACTCTATCTCAGCTGCTATCCAGGCCATTGTGGTACAGAAAGACACACCTGCTACATGGACACTCTCAGCTGCAGCAATGTCAGTGACAGCAGAAGGTGGGCCAGCAGCAGCAACATTCACACCCATACCAAAAGGACTGCTAAGTGAAGCACAAAAGTTTGATCCTGTTATAAGCCCTGTATTACAGTGTAAACAGACAGACTTAAAACCACTGCCCAAAGAGCTAAGAACTTTTGACCCTAAGACAAAATGCTTGTTCAGAGAGTGGGGCAAGTTAAGGCTAGATAACAATGGCATCTTGTATAGACTAACGTCTGCCCGGAAACAGCTAGTCCTGCCCGATCAGTTCAAAAGGGCTGTGTTTGAAGAACTGCACAATAATATGGGCCATCAGGGTGTTGACCGCACAGTGTCTTTGATACGTGAACGCTTCTTTTGGCCACACATGCAGGCAGACATCGAGCATTATGTGACCAACGTTTGTTCCTGTGTAAAGCAGAAAAAGCCCAGCCATGAAATAAGAGCTCCCTTAACAAACATTGTAACCACGCAGCCCTTTGAGCTAGTGTGTATAGACTTTCTCCATCTTGAAAAATGCAAAGGCGGTTATGAATATATTTTAGTTATAACTGACCACTTCACACGTTTTGCGCAAGCCTATGCCACCACCTCAAAGTCAGGCAAAACTGCTGCAAATCTGATATTCAATGACTATGCCCTAAAGTTTGGATTCCCCTGTCGCATTCACCATGACCAAGGAGGTGAATTTGAAAACCAGCTATTCAGTCAGCTCAAGAAACTCTGTGGCATGGCCGGTTCTAGGACAACACCCTATCACCCAATGGGGAACGGTCAAGTTGAGCGTATGAACAGGACATTGTTACAAATGCTTAGAACGCTAACTGAAACACAAAAGGCAAACTGGAAGGAATCCATCAATAAGCTTATGTATGCATATAACTGCACACATTGCGAAGTCACTGGCTACTCCCCATTTTACCTACTGTTCGGACGGTCACCCAGGCTACCAGTAGATATGCTCTTAGGACTGTGCTCAGAAACAGATTCTAGTGACCACCAGTAGCGGTTTTAGGCACGGGCAGACAGGGCAGTTGCCCGGGGCGGCATTTTTTCATGACACAAAAGGGGCGCACAAGCGCGGAGTAAAAAAAAAAAGGAAATCTGCGCCGCACGAGGTTTTCTATTATCTGTCATATGACAGTGTCTGGATTGGAAACAGCAAGTTGGCGCCCCCTGCAGTTGCAGGCGCTCCTGCTGACTGAGAACGTTCACGTGCTCCGTGTGTCTATGAAGAACAGGAAGGGGAGGGGTGCGGCGGGGGAATTCACCTCTGCGTCTTTCCCAAATGAATGAGCGTGCAGGGGCTGAATCAACTGTATTAACATGGCTAAAGTCAATCACATCTTAACGTTCTTCCATATTTCATTCATAATATCATAAACACAGGCCTATCATTCTTTCAGGTTTCTCTGAATTGTGTGAAATGGCCGAATAAAAAAAGGAAAAACAAAACGATTTTGTGGTCACCCCCCCATCAAGGTCAAATTGTTTAGTCCTGACTAAAGGAAACTTACTGAGTCAGGAGCCAAACAGAAGAGATGAACATAAAAAGGCTAAAACCAACAGGTGCCCCATTCAGGGGGAAAAAAAGAAAACAGAGCAGAAAGATAAAGGTATGTAGCTCTCATGATGCATGTTTTCAATTTTTTGAACCAGTTAACTGGGATTTTAACGGTTAAATGTGGTCAACTAATTGCTAACAGAGCTAATAGGGCTGAAATATTTAAACGAATATTCAAATGGTTTGAAAAAAGTCCTTGAATCGGTTTTTACTGATTCAAACTAGGATTTGTTAAATGCTCGCTGCAGCCTGTGGCCTGCCTGAACAACAACAAACACATGTTGAACATGTTCACATAATAATAAATAAAACAACTCTACAAGCAGAAGAAAACTCCCCAGTCACCACTAACTATCCTGTTTGTTTATTGCAGATGGCTGCACTGGTTATTTTTTACATGATTTGTTCTGTAAAAGTTGGCATTTTTGGTAGTCTACAGTTTTTTTTATGTCAGTTTAAATTACAATTTCAGAGGCAATTCTAAAATATTATGGATCATGAGATCTATTGGAGATCTACCCCAACTTTTGGACTGCTCTGCCAGTCACTGTGGCTCAAGCTGAGAGGAGCTTTTCAAAACTTGATCAAGTCATACCTGAGGTCACCTATGTTTCAGGGGCGGCTCACTAACCTGGCTCTGATTAGTATCAATCACTCAGTAGGGGAGCAGATTTCATATTATTCACATTATTGATGACGTTGCATCAAGGTTAGGTTTTAATTTTAGTTTGTGTTTTCTGTTCTAAGTGCAATGCTGTAGTGATTATCTTTAGTTTGTTACGTGTGAAATATTTTTGCTATTTAGAATATTTACTATCTATTATGTTCATATATTCTTAATATTTAGTTATTGTTTGTTTTTGTATATTTGATTCTATATATTTTGATACAGTATATAATGTATAGTGCTTTACATTCTGACAACTTCATAGTAATTAATGTAAATATGTGCAACTTAGAAAAATGAATGTTCAATAGTCCTTCTAATAAAACATGCCTGTTTGTAGAAAACATGCGTGTGTTCATGCAGGTGGGGTGGTGTGGTGGTGGTGGTGGTGGGGGGGGGGCTCAAAGGGGGCCTCGCCCGGGGAGTAATTCGATGAAGAACCGCCACTGGTGACCACAGAGACTATGTTGAAAAATGGAGAAAGGGCATGGAACAAGCATACTCTATAGCAAATGAGAATGCAAAGAAAGCTGCTGAAAAAAGCAAAAGACACTACGACACAAAAGTAAGGAGTTCTGTGTTACAACCTGGCGAGAGAGTTCTGGTCAAAAACCTGACACCTAGAGGAGGCCCAGGGAAACTGAGAGACTATTGGGAGGACACTGTTCACACAGTAGTCAGACAAATGGGGCCTGACCTCCCTATCTACGAGGTAAAATCGGAGGGAGGCGGGGGGCGTTTTAGGGTGCTTCACAGAAACTTGCTTATGTCATGTGACTACTTACCTTTGGAAAAAGTGCCTGAAAAAAATAATCGTACAAGACGTGAACAGAAAAAGACTGATAAACCTGTCACTGTTGTGCCAGACTCTGATGATGAGGGCAGTGTTGATGAATACTGCTGCCATTACGCACCACCTCAACCTGTGTCCCAGCCATCAGAACAAGAACTTCTTACAGCAGTGTCTCAGCCCGCAGCTTCAGCCCCTGCATCAACACCAGAGCCTCTTGCTGGAGACCATCTGGAGACGCCCAGCCCAGCTGCCGCGGAGACAACTTGTGAGGAGGCAGGGCCCACTACAGGTAACATATCTGCCCCCCCACCGGTTGTACCCGAGAAACTTGAGGAGGAGACACCTCAGCGGCCGCAGAGAGAGAGACACCCGCCGAGACGGATGACATATGGCCAATTGGGCACCCCATCCTGCTACAGTATTCAGCCAGCACCTGGTATTCCAGCACCGCAACTGTTTTCTGTGAACCCGGGCCTGGTCCCATGGTTTCCAGCTGTGCAGTCATACTGCATCCCGCCCATTGGTTGGTATGGACTCCAGCAAATGCAATAGACTTTGTGAAAACTCACGTATGGACTTTGTCTTCAGTCACCGGTGATGGACTGTGGTGAAACAGGTGTTAAACCCACAGCATTGAGGAGATTGGTTCACTCTACTGTTGATGTCCTGACTACAAGAAAATATAGATTGAAAAACGATTGTTGGCATAATGTCGGGACGACATTTCTTGAGTGGGGGAGAGTGTGACAGGTAGAAGGACTGCTGCATATAAAACTGTTCACTTGATACTAATTCATATCAGTTGATATAAGAACAGAAATAATGTAAATATGGCAAGAAAATGGTTAAGAGGTTATTATTTGTCATGTTATATTGATGGTTTGCATGTTAGTTAAGAGAACTGCAATCTATACATCCGTGATCGGCTAATAAGCCTTTTCTGGAATCGATTGGTAGTGTCTCTATTCTCCACTAGGGGGTTTTCGCGCGTTCTCCTCACTGCAATAAACGGCTGTATGAGAGACGCAAATCATAATCACTCTCAGATTCTTTTCCCCGTTTCCAGGTAAAAGTGGTTAAAGATTGATATATTCCCAATGTGTATACTGTTAAGATATTTATGAGGTAATTCTCCATTGTTTGTAAGCGTTAGAAGTATTATATTACAGTTTTGTGCACATATACGTGGCGGTTTTGAGCCTCGATTTTGTACTGCGTTATGTCCGGTAGGACAATGGCAGGAGCTAAAAACGCCGCTGTTGTCAGCCATTTTGTCAGGAAACCTGCTCCAGTATATATGTACAGTAAGCCTTTTAATATTTCGGTTTATTAGTTAGTGTTTTCTTCCACCATGTAACATCTAGCAGTACAGAATGTGAGATGTTTCTGTTCACTTTGACTGCAATAAACGGCTGTATGAGAGACGCAAATCATAATCACTCTCGTGATTCTTTTCCCCCTGTTTCCAGGGGTGTTACACCGTCACTAGGACGTCAAACGCCATGAAGAGGTCCTGATGTTTAACGGGCTTCCGGTTAGAGGTTTGGAACCCGTTACTCTTCCAAGAAGGCCTGTCACAGTCATATACTTGGTAGAGACCAGCACTCAAACAGTGAGCTGAGAAACCGACCTCAAGATGGAACTCCTTGTCGCAATCGGGGAGCGCCAAGCACGGAGCTGAGCATAACATGGCCTTCAGGTCATCCATGGCCTGTTGCTGCTGCTCAGTCCACTCGAAAGGCACATCCTTCTTCAGTAGATTAGTCAGAGGTCTCGCTATCTCAGCGTAATGTTCTACGAACTGGCGCAAGTAGTTGCACACCCCTAAGAAGCTCCGAAGTTTGGAGACATTCGTAGGAGGTGTGATGGTGGCCACACCTTGAATTCTGCCAAGTTGAGGCTGCACTTCCTGTGGTCCCACAAGGAGGCAAACAAACTGAACCCGTGACCTGCACCACTGACCTTTGGCGAGAGAAATCTTTGCACCTGCAGCTGCGAGCTGACCCATGACATGGTCCAGCTCGGACAGGTGGTCATCCAAGGTACACTTACGAACAGGAATGTCGTCAACATAGATGAGGGTACCTCGCTCTCGAGTATCAGGGCAGAATTTGTCCAAGAAGATATTGAACTCAGCTGGCGAGTTGGAATAACCTAAAGGACACCGAGTGAAGGTGTACTGGCGGTTAGCAAAGGAGAAGGGTAGTTTGTGTTGGCATGACTCGTTTCTATTCTAACCTTTGGAATCACTGGCGTTGTTGCCTGTTTGTCTGACTGATCTTGTCTGTTTATGTTGCTATTGGTTGTAATTTTACTGTATTAACTTGCTTTATTGTTCTTAATGTGTTTTTATTTTCTTGCTATTTTTTAAACTCCTCGTCGTCGTCTTCCTCCGCTTATCCGGGTCTGGGGGCAGCATCCCAACTAGGGAGCTCCAGACCATCCTCTCCCCGGCCACCTCCACCAGCTACTCCGGCAGGACCCCAAGGCGTTCCCGGAACAGATTGGAGATGTAACCTCTCCAACGTGTCCTGGGTCGACCCGGGGGCCTCCTGCCGGCAGGACATGCCCGAAACACCTCACCAGGGAGACGTCCAGGAGGCATCCTGACCAGATGCCCAAACCACCTCAACTGACTCCTTTCGATCCAGAGGAGCAGCGGTTCAACTCCGAGTCCCTCCCGAATGTCCGAGCTCCTCACCCTATCTCTAAGGCTGAGCCCGGCCACCCTACGGAGGAAACTCATTTCGGCCGCTTGTATCTGCGATCTCGTTCTTTCGGTCATTATCCAAAGCTCATGACCATAGGTGAGGATTGGGACGTAGATCGACCGGTAAATCGAGAGCCTGGCTTTCTGGCTCAGCTCCCTCTTCACCACGACAGATCGGCTCAGTGTCCGCATCACTGCAGACGCTGAACTAATCCACCTGTCGATCTCCCGATCCCTCCTACCCTCACTAATGAACAAGACCCCGAGATACTTAAACACCTCCACTTGAGGTAAGACCTCTCCCCCGACCCGGAGTTGGCAAGCCACCCTTTTCCGGTCGAGAACCATGGTCTCAGATTTGGAGATGCTGATCCTCATCCCAGCCGCTTCACACTCGGCCGCGAACCTACCCAGCAAGATCTGAAGGTCAGAGCTGGATGAAGCTAGGAGGACCACATCATCCGCAAAAAGCAGAGACGAGATTCTCCTGCCACCAAACTCGACACACTCCACACCACGGCTGCGTCTAGAAATTCTGTCCATAAAGGTAATGAGCAGAACCGGTGACAAAGGGCAGCCCTGGCGGAGTCCAATCCTCACCGGGAACAGGTCCGACTTACTACCAGCTATGCGGACCAAACTCACGCTCCTCTAGTAAAGGGACTGAATGGCCCTTAACAGAAAGCCACCCACTCCATACTCCTGGAGCATCCCCCACAGGGTGCCCCTGGGGACACGGTCATAAGCCTTCTCCAAATCCACAAAACACATATGGATTGATTGGGCAAACTCCCATGCCCCCTCCATCACCCTTGCAAGGGTATAGAGCTGGTCCACAGCTCCACGGCCAGGACGAAAACCACATTGCTCCTCCTCAATCTGAGATTCAACTATCGATCGGACCCTCCTCTCCAGTACCTTAGAGTAGACCTTTCATGGGAGGCTGAGGAGTGTGATCCACCTATAGTTGGAACACACCCTCAGGTCACCCTTCTTAAAGATGGGGATCACCATCCCAGTCTGCCACTCCACAGGAACTGCCCCCTCTAATCTTTAAGTATTTATCTATTTTTACTGTTCACTGTGTTATTCTTCCCATTATGGACCTTAAAGGCCCGGAATAAAGTTTGATGATGATGTTGAAACTGTTGATGTATTTTCCACATCTTGGATCATTACAAGTTTAAGTCCTGAATAAAGAGGTGACCCATGCAATTGTTTTATGTTAAAAATATCTGAAATCTAGACGCGTGAGAGCGCTCCGCCTCACTGTTTTCACGTCGCGCAGCTTGAGAACGGGTCTGTGTGTGATGGAAGCAGGACGACGGGTGAAATCTGACGAGCTTTGGACTTTATCAGGTAAGCAAAGATAAAAACCTGCAAATGGAGCAAGAAGGAACCGACTCAGAAATCTTTATAATAAAGTTTCTGCAAAAGGAAAATGAAAGTTTTGAGTCTGAAATTAATGAGATTTACTTTCAGACTTTAGACCGCCAAACTGAACACATCTTAAATCACATTCGGACGCATTTCTGATTTTCAACAACGCTGCATTAACTCCCGACCTCAGCTCAGATAATTTTGGTTTGTACCAAACATGAAGATGTTTGTGATGCTTTTCTTCTGCCTTCCTGCATCTGCAGGTAAGATCACACCCCTGTCAGCTTCTCTAACCTACTAACTAAACGTTTCACTAAATATCATTAAACCGTTAATCCAATAAATGATCTGGTAAAGATCATTTCAGATCAGCAGGTTTACTTAAACTAGCCTTTAGCATATCTAATTAACGATAATCTCAGTTTCATCAAACTCCGGTCGCTCAGACAGACAGAGTTCATGACCCATAAACGGTTTATTCCCTAAACTTTTAACTGTCATCTCTCAGAGAAACACTCGGTGAAAGTTTTCTTCTCTGGATCGTCTGGATTCAAAAGCCTCCCGGAGTTTGAAGCTGCTGCAGAGGTCGACTCCATCCGGGTGGCTCACTGCAACAAGACCTGGAGCAGAGCAACAACCGAGCAGATGAAAGAGATATTTGATCATCATAAAGACGACTTTTCCCAGCTTAACAGATTCTGTTCTGTTGACATGCCGGTTTTCTTCAAACACATGTTGGCTGAATTAAAGCAGCTCTTCAGCCAAAATGACAGTAAGCATGTTTCTGATTGGTGCTGCACAGAAAACCTTTAGTTTCATCTAAACGTTTATTTTCCTGTTTCCACTTCAGTTCGTCTGATATTTGAGATTCCTGGAAGATCATGTGTCCATTTTTCTTCTCGTGAACCAAGATAAATGCTTTAATTTTAGTTCCTACCACCAAACATCAGAATCTAAACAACTAGATGAGTTTGGCGGAGCTTTACTTTCGTTTCTGACGTTGCTGTTCCAGCTGCACACGTTCTCCAGAGGGTCGCTGGCTGCGAGTCAGATGAAAACACAAAACCTTCTGGATTTCTGAAGTACGGCTATGATGGAGAAGACCTGATGGAGTTTCATCTGGAGACAAAGACGTGGACGCCTCTGACGCCAAAGGCAAACGTCATCAAACATCATTGGGACGCTGACTTACGGGACTTGCAGTTTCACGTCCAAATGCTCACACAGCTGTGTCCTCTGTGGCTGAACAGAACTCTGGCATCAGGAAAAACGACGCCCCCACAAACAGGTCAGATCACCAGAGCAGGAGTCCTAAAATCAGCTCAAAACCAAGACTATTTAGTCATTGTTTCTGTTTACGTGTCCCCCACAGTCTCCCTCCTCCAGAGGTCGCCCTCCTCCCCGGTCCGATGTCACGCTTCAGGGTTCTACCCCCCCAGCATCCAGCTGATCTGGAGAAAAGATGGAGAGCACATTCGTGAGATTCATGGAGAGATCCTCCCAAACGATGATGAAACCTTCCAGCTGCACGTTGATCTGGACATTTCATCCCTCAGATATGAAGACTGGCCCAGATACGACTGCTTGTTCCAGTTTTCTGGTGCTGAGGAGAAAATCGTCCTCAGCCTGGATAAAACAGCAATCCACACCAACTGGAGTAAGAACCAGTGCTTGTAACCGATCTGTTACTTGGCGCTTTTAAAGACGTTTAGCAGGTTTTATTTTTGTGTCCTGAACAGAAGGAATGTCTCCGGGTCGGGGGAGGACCGCCGTGGTGTCGCTTCTGATTCTTCTCATCATCGCAGCTTTTGGATTCATCAGCTACAAAAAGATTACGGTAAAACGTTTAAATAGTTGTTAGAATTTTCTCTGAAAACTCAAATTGTTTATGAAATAAAACACAAATGAGGAAAAACTGAATAATATATGCCGTAGGCTATTTCTATATTATGTCCCTTAAAAGAAGGAGTAAAATATCCATCTTCCTTATTTTCAGACAGATCACCTAAACCTGGTTGCCTGGTGTCGTTGCCACTATGATTTATTATCATGTAATTGTTCAGTTAAACAATGCTGATTGTATATTTCTTCAAGTTGACGCAGCGATAGCTTGCTCCTGTTGTATTGTTGTGTCCCTTGTTTTTCTCTTCTTTCTCTTTCTGCAGGTCTAGAAGCAGACTCTTGTTCATTATTGTTTGTTTTTGTGGAAGCCCCCAAGCTTCCAGCTTCAGAAAACTCCACACTCAAACTTTCAGTTAGAATATTGTGAAAAGGTTCCAAATATCTGCCTGCATCGACAGATCGAGGCTTTGCGTGTCTCCGCCAGACGCAGGAGTATAAACTGGTAACGGGTGCAGTGGGAGACACAGCTGATGTCTTGTTGCTCAAGAGTGGAACAGAGATTTTTCGTGTTCTGCTTTATGAAAGCATTTGTTGCTATTTAAACCGAGATTTTAGAAGAAAACGCTTTTCTTGTTGAGGTTATTTTGTTTCTTGTACACACCTATTTGGTAGGGATGTGAATCTTAGAGCAACTCACGATTTGATTTGATTCCGATTCTTCCGATCGAGAATCGATTCTGAATCGAATCACAATCAGTATTAACAAAGAGTGTCAGCTCCAGGATGAACTACTTTGTTGTACAAGTTAGTTAAAGCTATGGGACATTTTTATTTCACTTTAAACTGGTCATGCTCCAAAAATGCAAATTTACAATGTAAAATAAAGTGATTCCAAAACTGTAAACAGAAGCAATCTTTTGACCAAAAGGCAACATTTATTTTTGCTCACCTTGTAAAGTATAACAAACCTGTAGTTTACCTAACAGTAGCTTTGAAAGTAATACGATCAAATACTTTTCAAGTATGTGTAGAAACAAGTTACATGAATAATCCCGAGTACTCATTTATCAGCTTAGAAAATAAATAGAATATCTCAAATTTCTGAGTATGGAAAAAATTACATTCAAGTGGCCTCTTATCAGCAGATTCAAACATAAATCATCTCAATTTATGGGACCACAAAAGTAAACGGAGTACTGACTCTCCTAACAAAGATCAAAAAGTGCATTTCAAACCTATAACATGCCAAATATTTGAGTTCTTGGAATCGATTCTGAATCTTTATAAATAAGAATCCCGATTCAGACTTGAATCGATTTTTTTCAGTACCTCTACTATTTGGTGTTCATTTAGTGGTGGTTCATCTAAGCTTCAATTATGGACTCCACCATTAACAGAGCTGAAGCACTGCCCCACCATCTGGAGTTTAAATAGGGTTGTCACGGTAACCGGTGTAGCGGTAAACCCCGGTAAAAAAGTTGACAATAATAATAACCGTCTTGTTTTTAAAAAATGTATTATCTCGGTGGGTTACCGTGGCTGCGGTGTAGGCGCGGTGACCCTTACCAGCCAACATATCTGCTGAAGTTGCCGGCGGCACATGCGTGCTTTGATGTTTACAGCCAAAACTTTCTTGAAGCTAAAGCTGAAATAATGGCCAAAGGAGGAAACGGCAGCGCTCAGGACATTTATTATCCCTCAAAGAAGACAAAGTGGGAAGTACGGGCATTTTTTGGATATTTGAAGAATGCCGAGGGACAGTTGATAGAAGACGGCTATCCTGTTTGCCGCACGTGCAGGAAAAAGTGTCTGTGAAAGGCAGCAACGCTTCAAATCTCACGACACATCTGCGTGACCATCACCCACAACTCTACAGTCAACGCAAGGCAAGCTAACGTTAGCGTTTTAGCTAAAATACGTGATCCGAGGACTTGGGTTGAGGGAGAATGCAACGAGTCGCTATATAAAGCAGCCGCAGCGCCGCTACCTGCATATAAACGGACACCCCCATATTGAAATGACGCTATGCATTACGGGGCTCCCAGGGGCAGATAAGAGTTGGTCTCTCTCCGAGGATAGTTATAAATTTATGACATATTCCCAAATCTGCAAAGCTCACAGGAAGGACACAAACCGAGGACAATATTTTCCTGATATAGGGTTTATTACTCAAGGGTAAAAAAAAGTATCTGATTTGAAGGCTACTTGAGTACTGAGTATCATCTGGTCTAATATTTTTAAATTATGACATCAAACAGACAAAAAATAAGAAGTTATGGGCAAATATTGGTATTTTAAAGACTAAAGGGAAAAAATGTAAACAAATAAACAACATAATTTCAAAATAACACATTTTAGGCAAAATTTAGACACAAACTGAGGACAATATTTCCTGACATACAGGGTTTATTTAATTGTGTGAAAATGTAGCACGTTTAAAAAAAATACAGCGATAATACCGAAAACCGTGGTAATTTTGGTCACAATAACCGTGAGGTTAAATTTTCACACCTAATCCACAACTCATGTTAATCTACTGGTAAACAACCAATTCTTACAAACCTACTTCATTTTATCTTTCTGCTACAGATCTTAGGTGGTGATGAGCTACACTGTAGCCTCAGCTGCCCTGGGACACACTGAGAGGCACCGCAGGTCCCTCTGTCCTCCACCAAGATGTTTTTAAAGCCATCTGCATGCTTCCTTAAGATGTTCAAAAACTAAAGAGCTGCATTCTGGTGATTTTTACAGTGAAACTTTTGGGGGACTTTGCGTAAACACGAGTTAAAAAGTAAATCCCCAAAAACTCTTTACAGAATAAAGCTTTCTGCATCATCAAATATCACAGAGATGTTATATTTTAATAAAAATGTATAGGAATTGTTTTACTACCAGTTTTTTTTCTTCTTTTCATTTTTATGGTTCTGATGTTTTGATGTGGCAGATTAAAAGGAAGTCATCAACAAATGGTTTTAAATTTAAAATAAACTTTTTTACTGTCTAATAATGTAATCTTGCATAAAAGGCGACGATGTTAATTAATCTTCTGCAATGAATGTTTATTGATCTGACACATTCTTTACCATTTTATAACAAGTTTCTATGAAGCCGTGTTTAAAATAAAGAAATGATGCCGTGGTGCAACGTCCACGGTCAACTGTAGACACTTGTTCCTGATTGGCTGGGGGCAAAATTTGGCGTTCTATTTCGTCTAGTCTTAGCCCTTAAGCGAGCTGCTATTGGAAGGGTGATCTCAGCATCATGAAGAGCTTAAATGTACGCCCACCACGTGGGCACCCCTTGTGGGTTATATAAGTGGAGCGACTCCACTGCTCGCCTCCGTTTTCTCTTCACGCCAAGCTTAAGAGCTTCCTTTAAGAGCAATTATACAAGAAAAATCTACTCACCGACCATGTCCAGCGACGCCAGGACCTGCCCGGCCTGCCAGACGGGCTCCATCTCCAGCGGCGACCTGCACGCCAAGTGTGAGGTCTGTCTCGGGGCTCACCACGCTGGCCTGGCCTTGACCCCCAGGCCTCGTGCCCGTTTTGTACCGCTCTGCCTGTGGCTGAAAAGGTCCGCCGGGTCGAGTACTTCACCCCCTCCACCGACGAGGAAATTCCGGTGGCTGGCACGTACTCGCTGGACAAGGAGTTACGGTTCTTCAACGTCGGCCAGGAGCCGGCTGGCTCCTACCGACTGGACGATGTCATCGACAGCGAGGAGTACGACGAAGCTGGCTGCCATAGCCCTTCATCCCTCCTGTACAACACGGAGGTTGACGAGCCTCGCGAGGAGTACGACGAGGCTGGCTGCCGCAGCCATTATTCCCTCCTGTACAACACGGAGGTCGACCACGAGGCTGGCTGCCATAGCCCTTTTTCCCTCCTGTACAACACGGAGGTCGACGAGCCTCATGAGGAGCACGACGAGGCTGGCTGCCATAGGCCCTTTTTCCCTCCTGTACAACACGGAGGTCGACAAGCCTCGTGAGGAGCACGACGAGGCTGGCTGCCACAGCCATTATTCCCTCCTGTACAACACGGAGGTCGACGAGCCTCGCTCAGCGGGTCCTTCTGCCCCAGTGGCTTCTCGCTCCTCCCTGCCAGCAGTTAGAGCGCTGCTCCAGGAGCTGCCCGCCATCATCTCCGCGGCTGCGACCCGCAGGGGGCTAGCCGTTCCAGAACCGGCTCCCCTGAGGCAGATGAATTGGCGGGAATTTTCGGGGCGACACAGACGCGCTGTCCAGACCCCGTCTGGCCACGCTTCCCCGCTGCCATGAGCTGCTGGTCCGCCGCCTTCTCCGAGCCTGCCAGGCTCGAGGTGCCAATTTCCACATATGCGCCCATTACCAAGGTCGAGGGCTTCTCCGACCAGGGCTTGCCATCCGTTCCTCCACTGGAGCCGGACTTGGCCTCGCTGTGTGGCGTCAAGAACCACCTCACTGGACCGCGAGCAGTTCCCGCTAAGCACGACCAGCTGCTGAGGCGGCTCGCCGATCGTGCACACCAGTGCGCCTTCCAGACCGGCGCTGCTTGAAATAACATCGCCTTCTCGCCTTTAGCGTTTCCAAAATGGTGGAGGAGCTTGACTCTCCTGTCGAGTCAAAAACCATCATTACTAAAACTGCTGATGCCATCCTCAATCTGTGCGCTGCTGTACTCACCGGTTCTGCTCGCATTGCTGCCTGGCAGACCCTTATCCAGCGGCCTTGTGGCTCACGGCCCTGCCCTCCATTCCTGAACACCTGCACAGAGAGATGCTGGAAGGCCCCATCACCTCTGACGTTCTATTTGGTCCCCATCTTACGAGCGTCATCTAGAGGGCTCAGCGGCTGAACTTTCAGCCACGGTGCGAGACCTGGTCCACTCTCGGTCAGCCTCGCACTCCGGCCGTTCCCCCAGAGGATGGGACGAACGGCGCGGAAACTCCATGCGCCCAGCTGCACGGCCCGCCCCACGGAGCCGGCCTCCCGCTGAGGCAGGACCAGGGAGTTGGCGGCCAACGGTTCCGAACGAGCCAGCAGACACAGCCTTGGCAGTCACAGGAACCTCGCCGAAAACAACCATGAAAACGACTCGTTGGGGGGAATGTGTGTGCTTATGGCTGCAATATTAACTCTGTGAATGATTTTGGTTTTGAAATAAAACCCAAAAAAACGTCACATCGAGAGCACAATACTACAGTCCTCTGCAGAACCTTCTGCCGAATCCTCACACATGATGTTCCCCGCACCAAGCACTGCAGCACATCTGCATGTTCACACAGTCGGACTCGGTCATGTTACACGGTTAGCTGTAAGGGTGCGCTCCATTTGCGCACCACCCCCAGCCTAAAGCCAGGCCAGACTCATCCCGCTTCCCCCTCAACTTTGGGTGGGACGGGATGTCATGGCACTGTCGCGACCACGCGCAAAGCGCGCACATTGCGCGGCTCCATCCGCTGGCACTTTGACGTTCCCGTGCACGGGCCAGGCTCCCACTCGTCATTCATGGACTCCACGCTCTGCGGTGCGGATCAGCCTCTTCCAGCTGTTTCACACTCGCCCTTTCGAGCACAGCCCTCCATGGGTCGCTCCCAGTTCTCTGGTACGAGCGACGGCGGTAAGGGCGCGAAACCAATCCTCAGACGTTGCTCACGTGATCTCGAGCACACGTCCGCTGTCGGAACGCGCGCACGAATGCCTCCCTTTCGGCTACTCGCTAGCCCAGCGCACTTTCTCCAAATGTCTGGAGACCGCGCTGCAGCCACTGCGCACGGCGGAAACGAGGGTTTTATTTTACCGGGACGATCTGCTCCGATGCGCCCGGTCCGAGGACGGGGCGTCAGTGCAAACCAGGAGGTTAACAGAGCATCTGTCAACCCTGGGGTCATCCCAGTCGATTATGTTTCTCGGGGTAGAGCTGAACGCCTCTCTAATGAGAGCACGTTCGTCGCCGGTGAGAGCGGCAGATCTCACCACGGTGATCTCCCGCGTGCAACCCCGCAAGATCGTGAGAGTCCTGTTAGTCATGAGACTTCTGGGCATGATGGCTGCAGCCCACTCGGCAGTGCTACTAGGGTTGTTGCGCTCGAGGCACCTGCAAAGTTGGTTCATCTGCCTCCGGGTACACCCGATACGTCAGAAGAGACGTATGTTGAGGGTTCCCCCCTCAGTGGGCGGGGACCTCGCTCACTGGGGGAATCCCTGCATCCCCTCACACGGGATTCCCATCGGACGTCCTGCGTCACACGTATCTGTGTTTACGGATGCGTCACTGTCTGGGGTGGAGGGCACGTGCTTGTCCCATACAGCGGCAGATCGCTGGCCCTCCCACACGCACGAGCACATAAATGTGTTGGAGCTTATGACAGTGAGGAATGTGTTCATACACTTCGCTGCCCTTCTCGATGGCCGTCATGTTGAAGTTCACACAGACAGCCAGGTGGCGGCAGCCTACATAAATCGCCAAGGGGGAGTTCGATCCCCCCCTCTATTGCGCATAGCCACAGATTTACTGTGTTGGGCACATGTCCACCTGCTGTGCCACCTACATTCTGGGGATCCTGAATGTAGCGGCAGACATCCTGTCGAGAGGGGGTCCCCGCGACTCCGACTGGCGTCTGCATCCCGCGCTGATATCACAGATCTGGATAAGGTTCGGGGAACCGTGTGGATCTGTTCACGGCTCGCGAAAATGCTCAGTGTCACCTGTGGTTTTCCCTGAGTCTCCGGGACCAAACCTCGCTCGGAGCGGACGCCTTCTCACACCAGCCCGGGCTTCGAACGCTCCTTTATGCGTTTCCACCAGTCCCTTTGATTCCCCGTCTCCTGGACCGAGTTCGGTCAGAACAGCTCTCGGTAATTCTGGTGGCTCCCAGACGCCTGTCCGCGTCATGGCTTCCGGACCAGCAAGCGCTACTGTCCGGCTCCCAGTGGAGACTCCCGCGAAGGGAGGACGCCCCTCCCCAGGCGGATGGGATAATCAGACATCCTCCGGAAATAAGCCAACGGCTGTGAGTCTGGCCGCTGAGCGGTTTCGATTAGGGGTTTCTGGGCTGCCGCATGATGTGGTCACCACGATTCAGAGTGCGCGGGCGCCCTCTACCGTTGCATCTTACGCTGCTAAATGGGCAGCTTTCCAGAACTGGTGCACAGAGCGGAATGTTCAAGCGCTCTCCTGCCAGCTGGCGGATGTCCTATCGTTTCTGCAGATACGGACGGACAGGGGCCTCACATTCAGCACTGTTAAGACATATGCTGCAGCTATCTCATCCTGTCACCAGGGTTTTGGTGACAGGTCTGTTTTCAATCATACCCTCACAAAACGTGTTCTAAAAGGTGTCAGAAGGAACAGACCTGTGTCCCGTCCGCTAATTCCCCAGTGGGACCTAGTGGTGGTTCTGCGTGGCTTATCTGAAGCCCCATTTGAGCCCTTGGACCAGGTCTCACTCAAGTTCCTGTCACTTACAACTGCCTTGCTGCTGGCACTGGCATCAGTCACGAGAGTGAGGGACCAAACCACCCTCTCAGTGGCTCCCGCATGCCTCAGGATCCGGGCAGATGGCGGATCTGCTGTTTTCTGCCCCAACCCAGCCTTTGTGCCCAAAAAACATTAATACTTCCTTCAAATCCAGGTCAATTTCATTGGCTGGACTTTTTCCTCCTCCCCATAATTCTGAGGAGAAGGCGGCTTCCCATCTTCTCTGCCTGGTGCGCGCGCTCGCACGATATGTGTCACGCACTTCAGGGATTCGCCGCTCACAAATCATGTTTGTGCACTACAGGGAGTCTTCCCTTGGGCAAGCGCTGTTGGCCCAGCGCCTTTGACTCTGGCTATGTGACGCCATTTCACTCGCTTACACATCATTGGGGCTGGATCCTCCTGAGACACTCAGGGCTCACTCAGCCAGAGGGATTTCCTCTTCTGTGGTGCCCCACAGTGGTGTGTCGATGGAAGACATTTGTCAGGCTGCTTCATGGGCTTCACCCTGTTCCTTTACTCATTATTATTTACGAGGTATGTCTTCAGGATCCATCACTCGTTCAGCGCTTGGACCTCAGCAGGCTGAGTGAACGCATTATGGCACCTCATCAGCCCTGCTTGAATGAATTTCATCCTCTTGTGGATGATATTTTTTAGTGGTGGCCCCACTCTTCTCTCTGGCTGCCTCAGCCTTTTAAGCCCTGGGCTGAGGCTGAGCTACCCCCACTAAAAGGAGACATGTTGGGTGTGTCCATTGGTTGAGCTAACCAGTGTGGCGTAAACCCATCCAGCTGCGCATTATTCCAATAGCAGCTCGCTTAAGGGCTAAGACTAGATGAAATAGAACGTTGGTTAAGTATTGTAACCCCAGATTCTATGAGTCTAGTCGCAGCCCTTAAGCCACTTGGCCACACTGGTTCTGTTAGGACTAAGAGCCATCGGAGGCGAGCAGTGGAGTCGCTCCACTTATATAACCCACAAGGGGTGCCCACGTGGTGGGCGTACATTTAAGCTCTTCATGATTGGCTGATGCTGAGATCACCCTTCCAATAGCAGCTCGCTTAAAGAGCGGGTAAATTAAGCCTCAGAGTCCTTCTCCACCCCCGTATCAATTTTAAAAAATGCAACATTAGTAGGCGTTGCCTGGAGGACCGAGAGGGCGGAGCCGCGGCAGTGACGAAGACGACGGCTAACTAGATGATGCTAGCTCCCTTCACTCTATGCAGTTATTAGAAATGGATGACGTTTCTCCCCCTCCTTACCCAGACACTCGAGAAGAAAGGGACCAAGTCTATTTGGAGGAGACAAGCGGACCTGAGCCTTATTGTTGTGAGCTTGTGTGTTGCCTGTAACTCCCAGAACTGACCCAACAGAACCACCTCTGAATGTAAGTAGCCATTAGCCATAGCATCAGATTAGCTGCAGGGTTTGTCTCCACGGCCCTGGAGAGGTAGTATTCAGCATGTTTTAGAGGTTTATCTGCTTCAGCACACCTGGTTTTAATCAGCAACAAATAGCTGAGCTGCTTAACAGCTAATCTAACCTGTTAAAGCAGGAAATCCACTGAAACGTGCTGGATAGCAGCTTTCCAGGAGTCCTGGGCTCAAGTTAGTCTGCTGCATAAAGTTATGAAAATACCCCATGAGAAAATTATTCTGTAATGTGTTCAGCTCACTAAAACTGCCCTGATTTATTTATTTACTAATAACAGCTGCTCTCTTGGTTCTAGGTCCTCTGGTGTCTGCAGCTGGTCTCCTCAGCTGGTGTCGTCAGGATCAGGAGCTTCCAGAAGAATGTGCCTTTCAATGACTCTTTCCCCCTTATTTGTTATATTAATTAAATAAATCTCAATTTATATATTTCCTGTTTTTGTTCATGTCCATAAATACTTAAACATGCTTGAAATTAAAACGAGCTTTTAACAGTGAGGTGCTAGTTTAATTCATCACAACAGAGATAGTTAAACATGCAATGTGATAATTCAATTAATGTAATTTATAAATATCAATTAAAATATCAAAACTGGAATCTATATGAGATATTTGGCAGCACAAAAAAACTTGTCAAACACAATATTTATTATAATAATTGTAGGCAGACAGGAGACAGAGCTGATGGAGGTTCTCAGTCATCGAAGGATGGCTGAAGGCTTTCCAGGAACAGGAGATGTGGTGTTGTCTCTTCTCTCTCTATTCTGCCAGATGAGCTGATAGGTTACAGGTGTGTGAGGACATCCTCATGCTGTCATGACCAGATGACAGGAGTTATCAGGTGATCAGCCAGGCTAATGAGATGCAGAAAGAAAACAAATTCAGGACAGTGTACTATATGTGGTGTTGCTCACCTTATGTGCTGTTATAGAGTTATTAACGTGTGCCTGCCTCATGTTGTAGAGTCCATATTTTGCTGAGTGTCCTGCAATAATGCAGGTTATTAGTTAATTTACTTTTTATATCAACAACAAAATATTTAATGTAAAAGTTGTTTTCCAGGTGAATCAGCTCACACGTCACCACCAAGTGTCACGGGGGCAGAATCAGTAGCCTCCATCATGATGTAATCACATACTTATTTAATTGTTAATATCTTAAAAATTCTGAAATGTTTTAATTTTTTTTTACCTTGAACAGTTCACTGAGCTTGCACTGTCACTGAAGTGGAAGCTGGAATTAACAGCAGACACCTCACACCTTGGTCTTTTCAGGGGGTGCGGCCGCTGCTCTGGGACTTTCTGGAAGATGAATTTTCATCATGGTCCCCGTGGGTCACCAGACACACTGCGGCTGTGAACTCCATTCTGGCTGGCTATGTAAAAACAAAGAAGCAGCACATTTATAAATGTTTAAAAGAGCATAAAATCACGTGTAACAATAATCTGTAAAACAAATTAAAACTAGAAGGTAATAATAAAATGTTTACATAGAAGATTATTAAAAATAATTCACCTTTGCTACAGGGAAGGCTTCACATCAGCCTGGACAAGTGCATTCTTGCAGCTAAATCAGTCTGACAGCCAGTATCTTGGGTAGATTTAGCCTGAAAAAAAATAGAAGCACATTGTTGTTGGAGTTTATAAAGTCAGATAATATACAAAAGAATCTCCTATATAGGCGCTTTATAACATTCCTAGTGTGTGATCGTTGTTATAACGTAAAAGTCAGTCACATATGATGTGGAGAGCCTGAAATGTGACCTCCTGAACAGAATTCCTTACAGAACCGGGTCAGAAGCTGGATTTCACGCTGTAATGCTGTCTGTCAACTAGTGCTGTTAGTTAGAGCCACTGTTGCAGAATTGCCGACTGACTAGCTAAAGGAAGTGAACCACGTCTCTCAGACTTTGCATTTAGGTAGGGAATTGTCTTTATAAGATGTTAAAACGTTTATTTAGCTTACTCACCTCAGACTGGAGCCCGCCGTGGTGGGGGAGCAGAGTCGGTGGGCTGCATCTAAATCGCGGAAGAGCCACGGTGGGCAGCCTCCCTCTTCAAACGGAGACGTGCAAAATCGCGGGTAAAATGCCCACAGAGTCACCGCAACCATACTACACTACACCTACTCACCAATACTAAGACGATATGGAGCAAGTGGTGCGCACTAAACCCGAACTACTTTCCCAATTACACTAACAGTCAAACACTAACTAAACTACAATATCCAACAGCCAAATCTAACACTAAATAAGTATTTATAACACTAAAAGATATGCTAAAGACTAGGATATGCTAATGCTATATGCTAATGCTGAACTACAGCTGACCTCCTAGCTGGCTTGCAAATGCAACTCCCACTCGCCACAGGGCGTGGCCGAGACGCTCGTTGCTTTTATAACTTTGGCATGGAGCTGCTACGTAGTACTCTACTGATTTACTAGTACTTTACTCTTTAGCCATTGGCTAAAATTTATTCAAAATGACTCAGATTCTATGTTTTCAGCTGAAGGTGGCGCATTACTGTGGTTTTTAGACAGAATTTTTAATTTTTAAAGAAAATGCTAAAATAAAGAATGCACACTATTAGACACTAATTTATGCAGTTCATCAGCAAAAAAAAAGTTAATTTAGACGTTACTTGCTCTTTAAGGGCTGCGACTAGACTCATAGAATCTGGGGTTACAATACGTAACCAACGTTTTATTCTGATTCAGAGTGAGTTAGCACTGAGAATGTTGGAGTTCCTAGATATTGAACGTGTTTAACAAATTAATAATTTACCACGCACGTACAAATTAATAAATTTCCACACATATTCAACTGAAGAAGCTCTAATCATAGTTATATTCTAATCTTAGTTTTGCTGTTGGACAAATCATCAGGGGAGAGCGCGAACGCAGTCCCCCACTACCAGAAATTATGCAGTCGAGATTCCCACATTTGGGGAATTCGCAGACGTCAGCTCAACACCGACTGCAATGGTTGAGCCTCACCCTGGGTGAACCACCATCTTGATCATGGTACCACCCCTGCCAGGTAAGTATGATTTATTTGGCTCACGCATAGGGAGGTCTTTCCCTCACATGCTGCTTTGACTCCTGGTGATAGTGAAAACACAATAAAAGGAGCAGCTTTACAGATTTATTATATAAAAGGAGCAGACACACAAAGGCTGACCCAGGCTCTCAACCTTTATTAACATTTTATTTTAAAAGTTCGTCTCATCATTCCCATGATGCAACGCTGCATTTGTGCACAAAAGGCTAACAGAAACATATCACATGTTAGCCATATATACGCTACCAGAAGTGACCAACAGCCACACGGTGTTCATATGAAACAAGGTGGAGTCATAGCAACGTTAAACTCTGTGGTGCACATCAGAAATGTGAAAAATGTAGAGAAAATAATACGAAACCAACCTCAGATCAGTTTCTCTGCTAGCGATGATGCTACTTCCTGCTTCTCTGCAGGGTCTGCTGCTGCCACCTGCTGGTCAGTAGAGGGAACAGTCCTGGTTGGTTCTTAAGAGGGATTTAAATCTGCAAGAGAGTAAAATAAGACTTTAAAATAATGTCTGAATATCTAACAAGTGGCTAATATGAAAACATCTCCATAAAAATCAAACAAAAAGAAGCTCTAACTTTACTCCAGGCTGTAGAAACAACTCTGTCGACCTCTAGCTGAGAGAAAAACAAACTGCAGATGTTAACAGTTGAATCAAAGCTCCAGACTGTCCACACAGAGCAGTAGGGGCGGGGAAGAGGGTGAATCAGAATCAGACACACAGCAGAAAAGCCCAGTATATGTTGAATTTGGTGCTGGATTATAGGATGTTAATCCAGAATACCAGCATGCTACGAGGAACCTATCATCAATTCCGTTTATTTCTATATAAATTGACTCATTCATATCTTTGTTTTTAACACAGAGAGGGGGTGCACCGTTCCTGGAGGTAATGCAATACCAGGTCGATGCGTGGAGTGGACGGAGCAAGCTCCTATTCCATCTCCTTGCTCCAAAATTCAATTTAATATATGTTCCCCGGATAGGGGACGTATCAGATATTAAACTGATAAGAACAGATTTTTTTTTTTTCAAAATTTTTTATTGACAATTATTAGTTACAATGCCTTTAGAATTTTACAATGAAAAGAACTATTCAACTAAATGGCCTCTGTCATTTGTCTGAAGGCTGTGATACTTTAATTTGCCGCTCTCCATGACCCTCAATCTGGGGTTCCCCAGACTGGGGGGGTGGATAGCAGTCATTTCAACATCAAAATGTGCCCAGATCCTCCTCCACAAACCAAGGACCCTTTTTCCTCTGACCACACCACTGAGGTGTGGTTTGGGATCCTCCATCTATGCGCTGGAGTGTCAGGGTGTTGCTGCTTCAACCTTTTCTTGTGGACTCCGGCTCCACCATCTGAATGTCACAGAGGCGATTCTTCTTTGTGGCTGTGTCCTTGGCTCGCCACCCGCAACCCTGACAATGTCCTCAGGGCTGCAGCCATCCGGATCACAGCCACGGGGGGGATCTGCATGTGTTTTCTCACCAGCAAGTTTCTGGAGGTCCAAATGGCGTCTTGATGGCGGCTAGGGTGAGCCTTTCCTCGTCAATGAGTTTTTCTGGCTTTGCCATACTCTGGCTCACCCCAAAGAGCACTAGGTGTGCTGTCAGGACCTCCCTTGCTGGCAAGTATGGGAAGTCCTGGGAGCCGGCTGTTGTCCACAGGTCGATAGCAGCACTGCACTCCCAGAGGAGGTGCCGTACCGTCTCCGGTGCGCCACAGCCGGATCGGGGGCATGCCGCTTTGGCTGCCATTCCTCTGGAGTGCATAGCATCCCTGACGGGGAGGATCCCATGCGCTACCAACCATGAAAGGTCCATCAGTCTGTTTGGGAGACCAGGGCGGCTGATGCATTTCCACACCGCCTCCGCCTCCCTACCTGCAAGTCCCGCAACAGGAATCGGGTCACTTTGAGTCTGTACAACAGAGGTTAAATAACACTGGTTTAAAAGTGTGTCCTTACTTTCATTTTCCAAATTAAAATGTGTTAAAAATGTCTTAATGACCTCGTAGGCAGGTGGTAACTGAAAAGCTACAGGTACTCTCAAATTACTTGGCACCAATTTTAATTTACGGAGGTATGAACCCATACAATAGTAAGTCATTGCACGTGTCTTTACACCGCCCTGCTCCGTCATTACTTGTCGCATGTGGGTGCAGGTGTAATGTGCTCCCAGACACAAATATAGGTCTGGCACCCCCATGCCTCCTTTTCCTTTAGGTTTCTTCATTTCTTCTCTCTTCAGTCTCTCCCACTTGGATCCCCATAAAAACTGGAAGATTGTCCTCTCAAGACTCCTTATCGTTTTCCTAGATGGTAAAAACACACTTTCTGCCAATAAAAATAAAGGGATTATCACAGCTATTATCAGCACTTTTCCGTTCAGGGTTAGGTCCCTCTGGGATTAATAAAGTATTTTTGAATTGAATTGAATTGAATTGAATTGTTTCCACAAGCCTGTTCTCTGTCTCACTTTTGCTGATATTTCTGTTCAATTTACCTCGCCTTTACCTGATTTATCAAATTTAATCCCTAATATCTTTTGTTCATTTGAGTTTACTTTTGCCTGTGTTCTTTCAGTTGCTGTCCATGGTCCATACAGCTGTAGTTGTGTTTTGTTCTCATTTAATTTGGCCCCAGATGCTTTCCCATACTGCTCAGTTAGTATAAAAGCTCTGTTTATAGATGACATGTCAGTACACACGATATTAATATCATCCATATATAAAACACATTTTAGGTCTTGACCTCCACTGCCTGGTATCCTTTGTCCTGTAATCCATTTACCTTTTATCATTTGTGCTAATGGCTCAATGTATATCACGTACAAAATCGCTGACAGCGGGCACCCTTGTCTCACACCTGACCTGTTCTGTATTTTTTTTGTTAGATGTCCATTTAGCAGACATTTACTGTTAACATTACTATATATTAACTTTATCCAGTGCTTGCACATCTCAGGTAGACCTATTTTCTCTAATAACTCAAGAAAAAAAAGATAACAGATCTTTTTTTTTTTTCAAATTTTTTATTGACAATTATCAGTTTACAATGCCTTTAGAATTTTACAATAAAAAGAACTATTCAACTAAATGGCCTCTGTCATTTGTCTGAAGGCTGTGAGTGTGATCCTTTAAGTTGCCGCTCTCCATGACCCACAACCTGGGGTTCCCCAGGCTGGGGGGGCGGATAGCAGTCATTTCAACATCAAAATGCGCCCAGATCCTCCTCCACAAACCAAGGACCCTTTTTCCTCTGACCACACCACTGGGGTGTGGTTTGGGACCCTCCATCTATGCGCTGGAGTGTCAGGGTGTTGCTGCTTCAACCTTTTCTCGTGGACTCCGGCTCCACCATCCGAATGTCACAGAGGCGATTCTTCTTTGTGGCTGTGTCCTTGGCTCGCCGCCCGCAACCCTGACAATGTCCTCAGGGCTGCAGCCATCCGGATCACAGCCACGGGGGGGATCTGCATGTGTTTTCTCACCAGCAAGTTTCTGGAGGTCCAAATGGCATCTTTGATGGCGGCTAGGGTGAGCCTTTCCTCGTCACTGAGTTTTTCTGGCTTTGCCATGCTCTGGCTCACCCCATAGAGCACTAAGTGTGCTGTCAGGACCTCCCTTGCTGGCAAGTATGGGAAGTCCTGGGAGCCGGCTGTTGTCCACAGGTCGATAGCAGCACTGCACTCCCAGAGGAGATGCCGTACCGTCTCCGGTGCGCCACAGCCGGATCGGGGGCATGCCGCTTTGGCTGCCATTCCTCTGGAGTGCATAACATCCCTGACGGGGAGGATCCCATGTGCCACTTGCCATAAAAGGTCCATCAGTCTGTTTGGGAGACCAGGGCGGCTGATGCATTTCCACACCGCCTCCGCCTCCCCACCTGCAAGTCCCGCAACAGGAATCGGGTCACTTCGAGCCTGTACAACAGAAGTTAAAAAACGCTGGTTTAAAGGAGACATAACATGAAAAACCCACTTTTTTATCCATTAACACAGTGTGTTTCACATTTTAAGTGTCTAAGTGAGCAAAAAGGCTTATATTATTCACTGGAGTTGCTATTTAGATAATTAATAATTAAGTTTTGGGCATATTTGTCCACCTGTTCAGTTTTTCACATTATCTATTACATCAGTAATTTATTGATTATTGATTTATTGATTTATTGGGTTCCACAATACCCACACAAGCCCTATGCTGAAGACGGGATAGCCGACACCATCGGTGGTCTGTTGCAAGCAGGGGTGTTGGAGCCATCCGTGTCTGAGTGGAACACTCCTATTTTACCTGTAGAAAAGAAAAATACTGGTAAATATCGAATGGTTCATGACCTGCGTCGTATAAACGCCCTACTTAACACAGACTCACTTCCCGTCCCTAACCCATATGTGGCTCTGACAAACCTACCACCTTCACATGCATGGTTCACCTGCATAAACTTGGCAAACGCATTATTTTGTCTTCCACTTCATGAATCTCTGAGGGACATTTTCTCTTTCACATTCAGAGGACAGCAATACCGATATACTCGTTGCCCCAAGGGTTCACCCTGTCCCCTGGACTATTCAACCAATGTTTGCGTCAGCTCCTGGACACATGCCCCCTACCTGATGACTGTGTTTTAGTGCAGTATGTTGATGCATGATGACAGCTGGGGTGAAACCTGTCGGCGCCCTCTGCAGGCTCCTGTCTGCAAGCTACCCAAACACTACTGACCCATTTGGCCAAGCTTGGGTTTAAGGTTAGCCGGTCCAAACTCCAAATAGCCAGAAAACAAGTATCGTTCTTGGGCAGAATGATCTCACAAGTTGGCGTCTCATTGTCACCAGATCATAGAAACTCCACCATTCTAAACCTGAAACAGTCAAAGACATGTTTTCCTTCCTAGGCCTGACAGGCTACAGTAGACACTTCATCCCCAACTATGTCGGTCTCACTGCCCCACTACATGCTCTTATAACACCCTTTGGGATGCGTCAACTTACTGCTCATCTGGAATGGACTATTCCAGCAGAAGAAGCATTCATAAAACTTAAACAACAACTATCCACAGCCAGTGATTTGGCTACGGCCGACTACAAATCTACGTTTTTCCTTGATGTTTCTGGATCAGAAACTCATGTTGATGGAGTTCTGTTCCAGAAAAAAGGGGGAGGTCAGAGACAAGTCTTGATGTACATAAGTGTCATGCTAGATAACACAGAAAAAAGACACCCACCCTGCACCCAACATGTAGCAGGTCTTGCAAAAATTTTACAGAAAACAGCTCATATAGTAATGGGCTACCCGCTGAAAGTACTGACAACACACAGTGTAGTAGCTTATATCACATCACAAGCTTTCACCATGACCCCGCTGAGACAGAGAAAGATCAGTAAGATCTTAGAGGCTCCACACATCACCTACACACATGAAGGGATAAACATGGCAGACCACATAGGTACTGGGGAACCCCATTCGTGCGAACAAAAAACAGCAATAGAAGAAAAGGTCAGATCAGATTTAAGTGCAATCCCACTAGAAAACCCTGATAAGAACTGGTTTACAGACGGCTGTTGCTATAGGGATGACAATGACGGGTTAAAAGCTGCTTGGGCAGTAGTAGAGCAACTCCCTACAGGCGAATGGTCCACTGCAGGAGCTGAAAAACTAAAAGGACAACAGTCAGCACAAAGAGCAGAAGTATTGGCTATCATTGCAGCTCTCAAAATGAGCACAGGAAAAAAGGTAAATATTTACAGTGACTCAGCCTATGCCGTAGGAGCCGTGCACGAGGAACTTAGACAATGGTTGAGAGCTGGCTTTGTGACAGCTGGGGTGAAACCAATAAAACATGAGTCTGAAATGAGGGAACTAGCAGAAGCTCTATTCCTTCCAGCAGAAGTGGCAGTAATAAAATGCAAAGGACATAGTCAGGGCTCTGACTTCGTGTCTAGAGGAAACCAAGAAGCAGACAGGGCAGCCAAGTTAACAGCTGAATATCTCCCTATACATAATCTAGTGGTTGAGACAGTAACTGTTGAGAAAAGCTTTGACCCTAAGATTTCCATCACAAAAGAGACTCTCAAGGACATGCAAGATCAAGCCTCGCCACAAGAAAAAACTTTGTGGTTGGCTAGGGGCGCAACCAACACGGACGTTTGGAGAGGGACAGATGGTAGACCCATACTGCCACCTAGCATTAGACAAACGGCAATGGAAGAAGCGCACGGAGTGGGACATGTTGGTGTAGCACAGATGGTGAGGAATTTGTCCCCCTGGTGGCATCCATACCTAACAGACATGGCCAAATATTTAGTCAAAACCTGTACAGAGTGTACTCAGTTTGGCATCAAACCTACCCTGAAACCAATCCAAGGTCAATTTCCAATACCAACATGCCCTGGAAAAGAGATAATCATAGATTTCACAGACATGATTGACAGGGTAAAAGGCTATAGGTATCTCCTAGTGTGTGTAGATGCCTATACTGGATGGCCAGAGGCTTGGCCTGCAAAAAAAGAAGACAGTAAAACAGTTACCAAATGTTTGATCAATCATTATATTCCCCAACATGGGTTCCCAGAAAAAATCAGATCAGACAATGGGTCACAGTTTAAGAACAAAGATCTACAAGAGGTTGAAACCATGCTGGGTCTGAAACACAAGTTTGGTTCATCCCCAATCCCAGGGGAAGGTGGAGAGGATGAATCAAACGCTAATAGTCAAATTGGCTAAAATCTGTGCACAGACCAAATTAACTTGGTTAGAAGCTTTGCCTCTCACTCTGATGTCCGTATGGAGCTCGGTTAACAAAACCACAAGGTTTACCCCCTTTGAACTACAGACTGGACGACCTTTCCCGGGACCTGCCACAAAATTACCTTTGACTGCCGACCTGACTGACTCCCTTGACTCAAGGTCATATTATAACTTGTTGCATAGTCTTGTCTCTCAGTTCTCATTACAGGTTGAGGCTGACCGTACCACCACAGACGCCCCATCTCCACAACCTGGGACAGACTGGGTCCTACTAAAGGTCACCAAAAGAAAGTGGACGGAACCAAGGTGGACCGGACCCTACAGGATCACGGAGAGGACGTCACACGCTGTCCGGCTGGACGGCAAAGGAGACTCCTGGTACCATTGGACCCAGTGTGCTGCAACGGAAGAGCCCCACCGCACTCTGACCGAGGTCCAAGAGAACCTGTCACAAAAGGGGGATCCTGACCAGGAAAAAGGACCTACGGACCAGGAAGAGAAGCAGCTGACATCTGCCTGACCAGGAAAAAGGACCTAAGGACCAGGAAGAGAAGTAGCTGACTGCAGTAGCATGCCAAGCTACCAATTCTGCAGGACGAGGTAGCATGCCAAGCTACCACCACATCCAGCGGGACGAGAATCGTGACATCATCACCCCCTGCAGCTGCCTGGAGCCAGTGGAGGGACCTCAACAGGGGGAAGAAGTAATCACCCTTCAGTTATCTTACAAGGGTTATATTTAACACCCTTCAGTTATTTTACAAGGGTTATATTTAACACCCTTCATTTGTTTTACTAGGGTTCTATTTAACACCCTTCAGTTACTATAGCGGGGTTATATTTTACACCCTCCACACTGTTTTAAAAAAAGGGTTTCTTAACACCCTCCAGTCATTTTATACTATTATTCATTTGCCTGTTCAGTTGAGTTTTGTTTTCACACTCATTGCATTTCTAAAACTTAATTCTTAATGTACATATTCATCACTCACCTGTCCTGGCTGGAAGAAGATTCTGAGGGTAACATAATCCAATGAGAATCCTATCCAATAGCCTGGTATCCAAGTAGAAATAATCGGCTGGAATACAGGGACAGCAGGTTGGGGTTGTATAACGACAGGCGCTGTCGCAATTTCTCCAATACAGAAGATTTAATAACGATAGCAATTTTAGCATATAGTGCGTTCTCTGGTGAAGATTACACCAGTTTCCTTGCAGGTCCACACACCCTCTTAAATTAACACCTGCACGAGCCCAATTATGTCCTGGCCATTTCCCCCCATCCTCACGTGCAGACAGCGTATCCTGATTCTACTTCTAACTGTTATCCTGTTATGCATCCCTTTGGTTATTTTGTTCCTCTGCAATGACCTCCCCTTGCCACCCTCATCCCCTACATCCCCTGATGCTACCCTGCTGACGCCAACGGCCCATTCTCCACCACCTACTGACCGACCCAAGCGATCCCTGTCTCTCCCATCCCCCTCCTCCTCTTGTACCTCTGATTTTATCTATCTAACTAAAGCAGTTACCCTGTGTATTCCGTTATCCACGGCCACCACGGTTACACTTCCCTACAATGCTCTGCCCTCAAACCCTGCACATGGCCAGCACACACCATCTGACATTAAAGAGCATACTTGGTACTTAACGCTGGGAGATTACACCCAATGGAAGTGGAGTAATCTTGTTGCTGAAACAGGCGATGATTGGTCATCCTACTCCAAAGGAACGGCCATAACTTCGCGTTCCAGAATCAAGTTAATAAAACAGGGTGGATCCAAAACAGGCCCTTTGACTTTCATAATTAGCCCACTAAACTCCCTCGGGTGTACCCTATTTGTACTTGCCCCTTGGACTAGTGGGGGTTCCTATTGGATAGTGCACCTCTGTGTCCGCAATATCACCTCGCCTACATCTACCGTCTCTGACACTGCCGGAATAAGTAAACCCCCTTCCACGATAACTGACACTACCGGAGTAAATAAACCCTCTTCTGCGATAACTATTGAGACTAAAAACCTTTCTGTTCATGACACATTTCAGACGGTTACCGGCATTTCCGCTAGCACTAATAACTGGTTACTTCTGGCTGAACAAGCAGCTAATGCTTCAGAACATGATTGTCTTGTTTGCCTCTCAGCTCGCCCTACTCTCCGTATTGTACCACCTCCGATCCCTCCAGAATGCGTCCTTCATTTGATGAACGGGACTTCCCTAAATTCCAATTGTACCAAGTTTGGACAAGTCTTTCCAAAACAGAAACCAGGTGACGACATAGGTACACCCTTCTTCTCTAATATCGTAGCCCCTAATAACTTTAGCTGTATTCAACTTGTTGGACGAGGCGGTCCTTTTCTGGGGAATGTCACTAAAAATTGGTGCGTCAATACAACTGTGTCTGTGTCCTCTCAATTCAAACCCAAAAAATGTGCCAATCTCTGGTGGTGGTGTGGTACTCCTCAGCTCTATAATGGTTTTCCCAGAAAATCTTCAGGTTTGTGTGCCCTTATTACTTTATTATTACCAGTTACTGTTACTCCTGTTACCCTTCTCGATGCCCCTCTTTCCAGTTCTGACTCTGGCACCCGGCGAAAGCGATCTTTACCATCTTTACCTACATTTCACAATCCCACTTATATAGATGCCATTGGCGTCCCCAGAGGTGTTCCGGACGAATATAAGTTAGTTGACCAAATAGCCGCCGGATGGGAATCTATATTTATCTGGATAACTCCCAATAAAAACGTTGATCGCATTAATTATATCCATTTTAATGTCCAACTCTTAAGCAACTATACTCGTACGGCACTTGAGGCAGTACACCAACAACTGTCAGCGACTTCCCTGATGGCTTTCCAAAATAGAATTGCTGTGGACATGCTGTTAGCTGAAAAAGGAGGCGTGTGTTCAATGTTTGGTCAAAACTGTTGTGTTTACATCCCCAACAATACGGCCTCGGACAGTAGCTGAACCAAGGCCTTAGATGGTCTCCGCTCCTTGACAGAAAAAATGAAATCCCACTCTGGTGTAGACACCTCCATGTGGGACTCATGGCTTGATGTTTTTGGTAAATACAAATCCCTCGTGGCCTCCGTCCTGGTGTCCATATCTGTCTTCGCTGCAATTCTTGTCACTTGTGGCTGCTGTTGTATTCCTTGCCTTAGGCAACTAGCTCAGAGATTGATCACCACTGCCATCTCACCTCCACCTGCTGACCCAATTCTCCAGATGCCCTTGTTACTCGCCACTTCTAACATCTACTTGGGGGAGGAACCCTCTAGTGATAGTGATGACTCCCATGATTGTGAAGATGATGTTACAGTGTGAGAATGTTCAGTGATTTTGCTACAATCCCTTCACCTGTTTATTTCCATGACCTTTTGATTATGTTGTTTTTCTTTTGCCCTTTGATGAGGATATTTGTCCTCAAGCTAGGCATGCCCGCTCTGTGCTGCGGCGTTCGTCCCGAGATCGGGAGGACATGGGGGAATTTTCCATGTTAACGTACAGTGTGCAGGGTTTTTCGCCTCCATACGGGGTGTGCATGCAATACGTTCATGAAGTAATAAGTTCAGTTAACGCTAAAATCATGTTTTATGTATTGTTTCACAGTTTCTCATAATCTCAGCTGTGAACTCATTGGTTGCTTTTCAGTATCTTAATCATTGTGTATTAGGTTCTTTTTAGTGAATTTTGATGTTGTTGTTTTTAATTTCTTTTATAGATCTAATCTTTGTTGAACTCTTAAAAGAGTTCAAAAGGGGATTGAAAAATATGTATCTCTCATATAAGCTCTTTTATACATTATTATATGCTCTTTTATACATAATCATATGCTATTTCCTACATTATGGAAGAATCCTGTTATAATATAAAATGCCTCTCAGTATTTTTCTGCACAAGCTAAACAGCTGCATATTTTCCCCTGCACAGAGAAGGAGTGAAACATTCCAGCTCCTCTCGTACCAGCATGTGTCTTTATTACCAAGGATGCTTCCTGCTTATCTCAAGGATACGTGTTCTTGTGATGTATTAGTTCTTCACTAACAAGGCAATTAGTTATTACCTATCAAGACTAATGACGTGTGCAAATGGCAAACTGCGTATGTTACATTCCATTATTTCTTAATAAAACAGCTGTATGAGCAGAGAGCTTCAGAAACACTTGGATGCAGCAGACAAGAGCTAAACGCGGGTTTAGCTGAGCTGGGAAAGCTGTGTGTTTCTCCCTCTGCAGCGGTGAACAAGATTGATTCTTCTGATTATTGTCTCCACTCTCTACCAGCGAAAGGTGTTTTTCTCTCCATTTACTCCGTACCTGTGATGGTCTCACAGAAGGAAAGACCAACAGTCTGCTGGTGACATTTCCGGTTCCCTGAGGTGGTGACATTTTTCCCACACTGGTCACACGGAAATGGCTTCTCTCCAGTGAGGACACGTTGGTGAATTTTCAAGCTCCCTGACCAGGAAAAGCATTTCCCACACTGGTCACACAGAAATGGCTTCTCTCCGGTGTGGACACGTTGGTGAGTTTTCAATTTCCCTGACCAGGAAAAGTTTTTCCCACACTGGTCACACGCAGGGGCGTAGCACCAAATTCTGGGCCCTGTACACTCTCAATGTCATTGGGCCCCATTCGGCACACGAACATAAAAGTGGTTTTATTTGTATGTATGTATGTATGTATGTATGTATGTATAAATAAATAAATAAATAAATAAATAAATAAATAAATAAATAAACAAACAAATAATAAGGCATAAGTAAGGTTTTATACAACAGTCAGTTATATATGGATTTTTGCCAGCTTCTCATACTTAAAGGGATATTCCACCCATAAGTACAATTGTGCCTCATGCTCTGGGAACTTCCTGTACATTTTTTGCCACTTGATGTCAGACAACCGGAGTCCC
Organism: Nothobranchius furzeri; assembly: GCF_043380555.1. Lineage (NCBI taxonomy): Eukaryota > Metazoa > Chordata > Actinopteri > Cyprinodontiformes > Nothobranchiidae > Nothobranchius > Nothobranchius furzeri. Next base: position 60,214,093 of record NC_091745.1, on the reverse strand, counting down.
TCTTTGCTGTTCAGTGGACTTTTAGATGGCCTTGTTTGCTCATGAGAGAACAGAACACATGGGATGCAGAACAGAGCCTTTACACTCTCACTATATATCAACCAGTCCCTCCTGATCTTTCCCGCCCATTGGTTGACTTAACATATTGGTATAGTTGGGGAATTCTTTGCCTTCCTTGTCTTTGGGTGCCACTTTGGTCAAGTCTACAATTTCTCTAGAGTCTGAAAACTAGACTCTCTCCTGAGCAGTTAGGTTTTCTGGCCACAGTCCTGGGTCATCTGACAATTCCTCAGCATTTCCCTGTCTTGGTCCTTCCTGTTCTCTCCCCCCTGCCTCCTCACTTTTACAAACATCTACAAATTTGAAACATGTGCAGTATGTTAGCCTAAATCTGTCTATAGTTTTACATGTAAATATACATCATACCTAGACACTACAGGCAGCTACTTCTTTCAGTTCAAACTACTGTTACACAAGATTGCTGTAAATAACCTGAGGTTGCCTCAATGAGCAGCTCACCTGGTCTAAAAAAGAGGAAAACTAATTAGAATGTAAAGAAAAGCCAAAAAAAAAAAAAACCTGAATGTCCGGACTCCGGTGAATGAGGTACTGGAGAGACCACCGCCTTCGGCAGTGGCCCTCCTTCTTATTCAGTTCCTAACTAGCTCGTGCCCCTGCAGTGGACCGGCTGACGGTGTGGTTTAGTACCACCTCGCTGTTGGTGTCTGCAGCCCTGTTGCGAACCAATTTGGAACCACCTAAATTAAAATTAATTTATATGTCCCTACCCACTAACCCACCCAAACCCTAACCAATGTCCTCCCCTCCCCTGACCTTTGACCCCTCCCTGCCCCTAAAAATGATTTTTCGTGCACCCTATCCTTCATTTCTGTTGGTTTTTATTTTTTTAAGTTCAATATAACTAAAATTAAGCCCCCCAAAAAGGGAAACTAATTAGAATATAAAGGAAAGCCAAAGAAACAGAATGTCCGGAGTCCGGTGAATGAGGCCTATAAAAGGAGGAGCCAACACAGGGACAAGCAGAAGCTTACAGACATAGAAGCTGTTCACAAGGAAAGAGGAAAATCTTTGGGGGTGCCTAACGAAATTAAACATATTGCAGAACAGAGTGGTAAAGCTCAAAAAGAAGCTAGAAACACAGAGAGAAAAAGCACAAAAGATGCTGGAAACACAGAAGAAATAACAGGGTAGCAACAAATTACCTGATGAAGACCAAACTGAGTCGAAACGTCGTCAAAAGTTAAACAGCTGGGGGGCAACTTAAAAGCTAAAGAAAGCAAGCCTAATACTAATTAAAGGAATGTAAGGGAAAGAATGATGGGGGTGCCAAGCTACAAACAGTTGAGTGGAAGTATTAATTGGGAACAGTAAAAGGACTGGGCTTGTGGACATTGACACGTGAGGTGGTAAGGGACAGCCGTCGGAACCCGGAGACTTGTCTTTGTCTGCAGTTCAAAGGTAACTCAGAAGGTGAATATATATTAACCCAGGTAGCAGTTTTTCTTTAGGATTGAGAGGAGATGCAGGAAGATAATAAACAGGCAGGACAGAAAAATTGTCAAATAAAAACAAGTTAGTTTTTGTACCTGGTGGTTGCAACAAACAGACACCATTGAAGGTAATCAGAAGTGAGGAACAGAAAATGAAATAATTATTTTAATGTTTAGAGCAGCAGGAATTCCGAGAGGCTGCAGGCGCATCAGTGAGTTTGCGGCCGCTGCGCAGGGGGAGGGGGGAGAGGGCTGAAGCAGAAACTACCGTTGTTAAAAGAAATGTGTTTAACTTGGAAAATGTGGGCGCAATTTTAATTGTCAAAAACTCCAGCGAACCATTAGTTCATTTTGCTCAAATAGAAATAGAGGCCTGCCTCTAATTCTGGTCCTCTATCGCGTTTAAAGCGTGCCACAACCCGTGCACGCGCATTGGGTCCACAGCGCGCGTGTGAACGGGACTCGCGAGCGAAAATATACATGGCAGCGCGCGCGTGAACGGGACTCGCGAGCGAAAATATACATGGCAAGAGGTCATTTGTGCACTGAAAGGGAGCAAACTGTGTATGTGAGCGCACAAGGATGCGCACAAGTGACAAACCTGCGTGCGCGCGTTACCAACGAGCACACGGCAGAGGAAAACGTGCGCGCGCGGCAGCCTCTCTGCGCGCTCGGCAGCCTCTGCGCGCTCGGTTTCTAATTCCGCTCGCTCGGCTGTGAGGAGTTTTGGCACTCTGGAGGCGTGGCCTGTGGCAGATCTTCCCTATCCTCTGATTGGTTAGTTTACCCCGCACTTTACTCTCTAGCTATCTATAGAAAAAAATCCGACATTCAGCAGTTGCTGGCATAGCTCAGCTGGGAGAGCGGGTGACTCTCACTCTGGAGGATCCAGGTTCGAGTCCGGCCAAGGAACATAGACCTGATGTCATTATTCTTTCCTAATTCCTGTGATATTATTTTACAGTTGTGACCGTTCAACTGTCATTAAATGTCCGAATGTTTGCTGGGCAGTGTTTTAAAAAGTGCACATAAGCTAGATGGTTTTAACCAGGTAAAAATAGACTTGTGGGTGTAGGTATGTTCAAGTTTAAAAAGTTCTTGCCTCATTAATGTATTGTTTATTTTTTTCAGCATTTAATTGACAAATTATCCTTTCAAATAATTAATTGATGAGTTACATAATTTTCCATTTAGAATTGTTGAATGGACTGAGTCAAGTTTGGTGCACTTTATATATTTCAAAACATGTTTTTTTTTATTATGCATATAAATAATTTTAATGTTAATTTATTGAAATATTTCTATTTCTTCATTACCTCACCCTTGTTTTGACAAAAACAAGACCTTGCTGGATAATATCACGGAGAAACTATTTGTTCACAGTACTTGGCTCAGTGAGGATCTGTATACCAAAGGAGGAGATGCTCAGAAATCTGTCTGCAGATTGTTACAACCCAGACTGGAATTGGTGGGCTGTAATAAGAAAGGAGACCAAACAGAGGAGTGGGGGTTCAACAACTGATTTATTTAACCAAAGTAAGGATTTACTAAAGCAGATCAGTGCAGTCAAGAATTACTGGTGTTTGGGTAGTCCTGAACGTGTTGTGATGCCCCCACCGTCTCATTGGGTTTTCATTTGTGTTTAATTGTGTTTTTCTTCTGTTGTAGGCAGCTCGTTAAGCAGCCTTGGAGGCACCTGGGCTCAGGGTGTGGTGCTGCCTACAAAGCCTACTGTTTTTCTGCTTTCACTGGGTCTCTCCTGTGTGGTGGAGAGTCCTCACTGGCCATTTTCTGTTCACTAACTTGCTTTAGTAAATCCTTACTTTTGTTAAATAAATCAGTTGTTGAACCCCCACTCCTCTGTTTGGTCTCCTTTCTTATTACAGCCCACCTCTTCCAGTCTGGGTTGTAACAATCTGCAGACAGATTTCTGAGTATCTCCTCCTTTACACAGATCCTCACTGAGCCATGTACTGTGAACAAATAGTTTCTCCATGATATTATCCAGCAAGGTTCCGTTTTTGTCAAAACAAGGGTGAGGTAATGAAAAAATAGAAATATTTCATTAAATTAACATTTAAATTATTTATATGCATCATTAAAAAAAAACATGTTTTGAAATATATAAAGTGCACCAAACTTGACTCAGTCCATTCAACAATTCTAAATGGACAATTATGTAACTCATCAATTAATTATTTGAAAGGATAATTAGTCAATTAAATACTGAAAAAAATAAACAATACATTAATGAGGGAAGAACTCTCTCTCTCTCTCTCTCTCTCTCTCTCTCTCTCTCTCTCTCTCTCTCTCTCTCTCTCTCTCTCTCTCTCTCTCTCTCTCTCTCTCTCTCTCTCTGGAAGCCCCACTCTAAGGGAGTTTGCAGTGTATTAGTGAGTCATATATTGTACAATCACAGTCATAAAGTTTTCAACCAGTAGTTTTATTTCAGTATGTATTTTTCCAGTATCACAAAAAATGTAATTTTATATGGTTAAAACCATCTAGCTTATGTGCACTTTTTAAAACACTGCCCAGCAAACATTCTGACGTTTAATGACAGTTGAACGGTCACAACTGTAAAATACCTGAAATTAAGAAAAATTAACATGACATCTACTGCATTTTCCTTGCCCGGACTCAAACCTGGATCCTCCAGGGCGAGAGTCACCCACTCTCCCAGCTGAGCTATGCCAGCAACTACTGAATATCAGACTTTTTTATATAGATAGAGGGTAAAGTGCGGGGTAAACTAACCAATCAGAGGACACAGAAGATCTGCCACAGGCCACGCCTCCAGAGTGCCAAAAGCCCTTACAGCCGAGCGAGCAGGAGTCAGAAACCGAGCGCGCAGAGAGGCTGCCGAGCGCGCACAGAGGCTGCCGCGCGCGCACGTTTTCCTCTGCCGTGTGCTCGTTGACAACGCGCGCACGCAGGTTTGTCACTTGTGCACATCCTTGTGCGCTCACAGACACAGTTTGCTCCCTCTCAGTGCACAAATGACCTCTCGCCATGTATATTTCCGCTCGCGAGTCCCGTTCACACGTGCGCTGCCATGTATATTTGCGCTCGCGAGTCCCGTTCACACGCGCGCTGTGGACCCAATGCGCGTGCACGGGTTGTGGCATGCTGTAAACGCCATAGTCCTCCTTCCAATAAAGGCCTGGCGCTTGATGAGCTTGAGTCAAATACAGGCCCGGGCCTGTATTAGAGGATTTACCCCCAAATTCCACTACCTCCGCTCCGCTCCGCTCCGACCATAGACTGTACTCCGACACGAACGCCGGAGCAAAATCGGTCCCGTTCTAGTCAATCAGAGCAATTCCACTACTGCGGCTGTGCTCCGGCTGTGCTCCGGCAGTGCGGCGCTGTGCGCCGCCCTCTGTTCCGGCAAAAATAGGATCGATTCTATTTTTCCCAGACGCCGGAGCACCTCCGCAGTAAATGGACAGAAATCACAACGGCCCAACAGGAAAAGGAGCAAGCACAATTTCCATTTTTCACAATAAATCGATAAACAAAAAGCGTTTTTTGTTTCATATGCACAGGTTTAACAACTTTTAACAACTATCAATGGCGGCTGAAGTTTAAATGCACAAAAGTAAGCCATAAATACAGTTTCCACTATCAAAGTAGTCACACTTTGTTGATCCAAACACTGCTATCTCTACACAAATGATGGGCAGATTAAACAGCTCATGCCGATGCTTCTCCCACACAACGGGTGTTTGGATCTAACTTCCGCGTTTATTGCTCGGACTGTATCGCAAGATCTTGAAAATCCCGCGCATGCTTGTTTGCCCACCTCAGGTCTCCGCACCGGAGCGGAGCCGTTGTAGAGCGCGTACCAGTAAAAATTGAGTTCGGAAGCGAGCGGCTGCGGAAGGCAGAGGCGGACCGCAGCGGAGCGGAGCGGAGGTAGTGGAATTTGGGGGTTACGGTAAATGTATTTTTGGGGGATTTTTCCCAATAACATATATTTTTTTAGATGGAAAGACTTTCTAATATAAGTTAAAAATGAGGGAAAAAAGAACCGAAAGAAGAAACTTGAGAATTTCCCAATGGCACAAACTGTGTCAAAAGGTGCCCAAAATGGTCCAAGAGAGGTCCGCCTGGATTTCTATCAACTAAAACCTCTCTAACTTTTCTATACTTCCTTTTTTTCATGATTTTAGGGTCAGCAAATGTTCAGACCCTATTCTGTGGATTTCTAGATGTTTTAGGCTGCAACGAGGTATTTTAGAAGGAATTTTAACATCATAAAGTGGATTTTTTTTTAGGCAGAACATGTTTTTTTTTCTCATTTCTGCTGTGTTCCAGATCCTGTTACTCTCAATCAGTGACATAAGTGATGCTTTTTTTTTTTTTAGAATTTTAGAGTAAACTTTAGACTGGTTTATTTTGATACCAAAACAGCTCAAATAAACCTTGTAGTTTATGAGATATACTCAATTAATTTTGGGTATGTCATTTTCAAGAAAATCTCAGAAAAATGGCTGGGGGTTCAAGAGGTTAATGTTAACATTATTACATTAATATACAGTTGTTAGCACTTTAATTTAATAGTTTATTAATGATTAAAAATGCACCAAGTAACATTAATAAAGGGATCCTAATTTTAAAGTGTTACCAACCTTAAAAAAGCAGTTATTTTAGAATGACTTGTTATGCAGAGATAATCATTGTTGGGTGTGTATTTGTATTTAAAAGAAAACTTCACACACTGAGTTAAATGCAGGTTTATATGAATGAAACCAATGTTCTGGGCTTGAAACTTTGACCCATTAAAATTCTTTTACTCCTGGTCCATCAAGATAAATGTGCTGATGGGAACATTAAAACTGGCCACACAAATGACTGCTGTTCTCTTGTGTGGGTCTTGTTGTATTAATGAATCAGGACCACACGTTGTTTAAGTGAATCAACTTTATCTCTTGCTCCTAGCCTCACATGTTACAGCCATCTTGAACACCGTCCTCTTCTGCTCCACCCCCCAGCTACGGGTGCCCGCATATACAAATCTCAATACATCACATCTCCCTTTTAAACAAGCTCAGTTTTGTTTTTTTCTTCATTTGTCGGAACCAAACTTTTCAACTGTTATATATATAATCCACTTATACAGTTTAATTTTAACTTCAAACTTCTTTTCCTCTCCAACATCTTATCCCTGCAACTCAAGACATCTTTATTTTCTAATAGTACATGTGAACATAAACATTACTCTCTGAATCTCGCTGGCAATTTGACCTCTCTGCCAACTCTGGTTCGATAAGAGGTACCAGTTAATCTCCCTCTCACATTCTCCCTGATCTTATTATTATCTGGTTCTGCCACACTCGTTTGTTCCCTTGCCAGATTCTCAGCTTGACCATTTATGGTCTGAGTGTCCATGTCACTATTAAAGTCCTGATTATTTGTGATGGGAACCACAGTCTCTTCTGTTTTCAGCAAATGTTTGCGGTTCCTCCTGTACTCTCTTCCATCTGGTGTGCGAACAACAAAGGAGCAAGGCTGCTGATGTTTGCGTACAACTACCGCTGGCTGGTAGTTCTCTCCTCTCTGCATCCTAATGTTCTCCCCGTCGTACAGGTCTGGCAGTGTCCTTGTCCTCCTGTCAAAGTAGATCTTCTGTTTCTCCTGTCTTTTTTTCAGTCTGCTGAATCGTGTCCACACCTCCAGGCATAAGCAGCAAGGTTGATGTTGGCAACTTACTCTTGAGCCTCCGGCCCATGAGCATTTGAGCTGGTGAAAGACCAACACCTTCCATGGGTGTGTTTCTGTACTCCCAACAGTGAAATATAAGGGTCTCCTTTACTGTCCTCTGATTTCTTTAAGAGATTTTTAATTGTTTGAACCATCCTTTCAGCCTGTCCATTCGACTGAGCATGTGTGGGACTTGATGTAATGTGCTTGAATTCCCACCTTTTTGCAAACTCCTGAAACTCAGCACTGGCATACTGTGGCCCATTATCTGAAACAACCACATCTGGTATCCCATGCCTGGCGAAAATCGATTTCATGGCCACTATTACCCCTCTACTGGTAGTCTCAGTCAGCTTTAGTATCTCTGGGAACTTTGACAACTAATCAACACACAGCAGAAATTCTGATCCATTATAGTTAAATAGATCTGTTCCCACTTTTTCTCATGGTCTGCTTGGTATCAGATGAGACAGTAGTGGCTCTTTGGGGTTACTGTTTCTGTTCTCATTACACGCTGCACGCTGTGCTACTATTTTCTCGATGTGTTTTGACATATTCGGCCAGTATAAAATGTCTCTCGCTCTTTCTTTGCACTTGACCATTCATTCCTAGGTGTGACTCATGGATTTTCTCCAGCATCTCTTGCCTGAGCTGCCAAGTCCTCTGGGGGCAGAAAACTATAAGTAAAAGAGTGTGTATGCATCATTTCCTCTGAGTGAGGTGTTATAAACGTAACCCAGTCAGATGATGTTTCTGAACAGCATAAAACCTCTGAGCTCCAGTCAAATAGGTGTCAGGCTGATCAGACTGGATGAAGGAGACGAACAAGGTGAGACGTTTAACAGTTTTATTATTTCTCTGGTCGTATCTCTGTGAGGAAGAAACGATGACTGAGATGAGAAGCCGGTCACGGCGTCTTCCATATATAGCCTTGCTTGGCTGTGACGTGGAGGGACTCCCCGCGAGGAGCACGCTGGGAGCTCCCCACGAGGAGCATGTCGGGAGTTGTGGTCCGAAGGTCAGCCGGGAGATACCTGAGTCCTGACAGGACCCCCCGGTCCAGGGACGGCTCCAGAAGTCCCAGCGCGACCCCGGCGGACCCAGAAGTCAGAGATCAGGGAAGGGTCCAGGATGGACCGAGCCGGCTCCCAGGAGCGTTCCTCGGGGCCATAGTCCTTCCAGTCCACCAGGTACTGCCAGCCCCGACCCCTGCGGCGAGCGTCCAGGATGCGCCGGACGGTGTAGATAGGCTCACCGTCGAGGAAGCGGGCAGGAGGCGGCGCCGGAGCCGGAGGCGGGAGAAGGGAGGACTCCAAGTAGGGCTTGAGCCGGGAGGTATGGAGGGTGGGATGTATGCGGAGAGTAGCCGGCAGCCGCAACCGGTACGTGACCGGGTTGACGACCCTTTGGATGGGGTATGGGCCGAGGAACCGAGGGGTGAGTTTCTTGGACCCGGCACGGACCCGAAGGTCAGCCGTGGACACCCAGACCTTGTCCCCAGGAGCATAGGAGGGACCAGGACGGTGTCGCCGGAGATGCTGGTGAGCACAGCTGGTGTTAGCTCTGGTTATGGAGGCTCGTGCTTTGATCCAGGCGCTCTTGCAGCGTCTCACCATGGCTTCCGCTGCCGGAACGGCGACCTCGGGTTCTTGGTGGGCAAAAACCGGGGGCTGGAAGCCATAGCAGACCTCGAAAGGGGACAGCCGAGTGGCAGATGAGGTGTGAAGATTGTGGGACAGCTCCGCCCAGAGGAGGTATTTAGGCCACTGCGAGGGTTGAGCCGAGACAAAACAACGAAGGTACCGACCCAGCTGTTGGTTAGCCCGCTCCGTCTGGCCATTGGTCTGCGGGTGGTAGCCTGAAGATAGACTGACCGATGCTCCCATCAGCCGACAGAAAGCTTTCCAGAACCGGGCCGTGAACTGGGGCCCCCGATCCGAGACCACGTCGACTGGGAACCCGTGGAGGCGCACCACGTTCTCCAGGAACAGTTCCGCTGTGCGTTGGGCTGAGGGGAGACCCGGAAGGGCGATGAAATGGACAGACTTGGAAAAGCGGTCCGTAACCGTCATGACAGTGTTGAGGTTATTGACCGGCGGGAGACCCGTGACGAAGTCCAGCCCCACGTGGGACCAGGGGCGGCTGGGCACCGGAAGAGGTCGGAGGGCACCAGCCGAGGCCTGGTTGGGGTTCTTGGAGCGGGCACAGACGTCACAGGCGCTGGTGTATTCTTTCACATCCCTCGCCATGCCTGGCCACCAGAGGGCTCGCTGGAGGAATTTAAGAGTTCTGGAGAAACCAGCGTGGCCAGACAGGCGTGATGAGTAGGCCCAGGACAACGCCTCGCTGCGACAGGCCGTGGGGACATAGAGGCGACCCGCGGGGGTCTCTGGAGGTGCGGGGTTGTCCCGGAGGGCGTTCTGGATAGCTTCCTCCAACGGCCACCTCAGTTGGCCCAGGAAACGGTGTTCCGGGAGGATTGGCGCTGGCTCGGACGAGGGCGTGGAGTGGGTGAATTGGCAGGAGAGGGCGTCCGCCTTCTGGATCTTGGCTCCCGGGCGGTAGGCGAGATGGAAGTCGTAGGGTTCAAAGAAGAGGGCCCAGCGAGCCTGGCGAGGATTAAGCTGCTTGGCAGATTTAATGTGGGTCAGGTTCTGATGGTCAGTCCAGATCGTGAAAGGCCGAGTGGTGCCCAGAAGCCACTGCCTCCATTCCTCCAATGCCCATTTTATGGCCAGTAACTCACGGTCGCCCACACCGTACTTCTGCTGGGTGGTGGAAAACTTCCTGGAGAAGTAGGCGCAGGGATGGAGCCTGTCGTCGGGCCTGCCTTGAGACAGGATGGCGCCGGCGCCGACGTCAGAGGCGTCGACCTCGACCACAAAGGGAACTGCAGGATCTGGATGGCGGAGGATCGGGGCCGAGGTAAAGCGGGTGACCAGGTGGCGGAAGGCCCGAATGGCGTCGGGAGTTAGACGAAACAGCTGGCCAGGGGAGCCTGGTTGAGTGAGAGAGGTGAGAGGGGCTACGAGGGTGCTATAGTTCTTTATAAAACGGCGGTAAAAGTTGCAGAAACCCAGAAAACTCTGCAGTTGTTTCAGGCTGGTTGGCAAGGGCCAGTCCTTCACCGCCTGGATTTTCTGAGGGTCCATGGTTATCCCTTCGTCCGAGATCATGTAGCCCAGGAAGGATATGGACTGCTGATGGAAGGAGCATTTCTCGGGTTTACAGTACAGGTTGTGGTCCAGGAGCCGGGTCAGGACGGCGCGAACATGATGGATGTGTTCGGCCTCGGATTTGGAGTAGATCAGTATATCGTCCAGATAGGCGAACACCCACCGTCCCAGCATGTCGCGGAGGACATCATTAATGAGACGTTGGAAGACAGCAGGGCTATTGCATAGTCCGAAGGGCATAACCAGGTACTCCCAGTGGCCGGTGGGTGTTATGAACGCGGTCTTCCACTCATCCCCGGCCTTTATACGGACCAGATTGTAGGCGCTCCGGAGATCCAGTTTCGTAAAGATCCGTGCCTGGGAGATGGCATCCAGAGCGGTAGTGAGGAGCGGCAGAGGATGGCGGTCCTTGACCGTGATCTTGTTCAGACCCCGATAGTCTATGCAGGGGCGAAGATCGCCTTCCTTTTTCTTCACGAAGAAGAAGCCAGCGGCACCCGGAGAGGAGGAGGGTCGGATGAACCCCTGCTGGAGGGCCTGGGCGATGTATTCTTCCATCGCTTTGGTCTCGGGAGGCGCGCGAGAGAAAAGGCGCCCGCGGGGAGGACTGGTTCCGGGTAGCAGCTTGATCTCCATATCATATGGCCGGTGAGGTGGCAGGGAGGTGGCGCGCCGCTTGTCGAACACCGCGGCCAGGTCCCGATAGGGCAGCGGCAGGTGTGGCGGTGTGGAGCCGGGGCCCCCGTCCGGAAGACCCGCCGAGGATGGAGGAGGAACGAGGTGGGTCTGGCACGAGGTCCCCCAGCCCAGCAGGCGGTTCTGGGACCAGGAAATATGAGGGTCGTGGAGACGGAGCCAGGGGAACCCCAGGATTAGGGGAGAAGAGGGAGCAGAAATGACCAGGAAATGGAGGGTCTCCTGGTGGCCTTGGGTGATCATACGGAGTGACTGGGTTCGGTCTCAGACTGGGTAGGGTTGGAGAGGCCTACCGTCCACCGAGGTCACTGGTATAACTCTCTCCAGGGGTTGTAGGGGGATCCGTAGGCGTTTTGCCAGATCTAGGTCCATGAAATTGTCCGCGGCCCCCGAGTCCACCAATGCATTTACGTGGAGTGAGGCCTCACCATGGAGGAGGGTGACAGGAATAAGGAGACGGTTAGTAGCGACAGGGGTAGAAGAAGACCCAGACTGAGCGACCCCAATACTCAGTGGGGCCCCCCGTTTCCCGATCGTAGCGGGCAGTCCAGGCGTCAGTGGTCGGGAGAGCCACAGTAGGCACAGAGGCCCTCGCGCCACCGTTGTTGTCTCTCCTCGGGGGGAAGGTGGCCGAGCTGCATGGGCTCCTCCGCCAGCATAGGTACAGGAGCTGGCGTGGGTGAACGAGGGCGAGGCACCGGCGTCCTGGGTGGACGCGTGGATAACTTGGGTCGAACCAGAACCCGCCGGTCGATGCGCAGCGCCAGATCAACCACCTCATCCAGGGTCTGAGGCAGCTCCCTTCCCGCCAACTCATCACGGATGTAGGGTGCCAGCCCCTCCAGGAAGGCGGCCCGCAGAGCGGAGTCATTCCACTGCAGCTTGGCGGAGATGGTGCGAAACTCCGACGCATAAGCGCACACCGCGCGTTCTCGCTGGCGGAGTTTGAGAAGGCGTGTCTCTGCTCCCACTTCGCTGCTGGGGGGAACAAAGGTCTTCCGGAGAGCGGACACAAACGCAGCATAGTCGTTGCAGGCAGGGGATTTGGAATTGTAAAGCGCAGCAGCCCACTCTGCGGCGCGTCCGGAGAGCAGGGAGGTGAGATGCGCCACTCGGGAGCGCGCAGATGGGTAGCGTCCAGGTTGGCACTCGAACTGCATGTCCAGCGTGGCGAGCAGACCATCGGGGCTCCCCGTCTCTCCGTTCCACCTCTCCGGCAGGCTGAAGTGGGGCTCCTCCCTAGGAGCAGAGCGGGTTGGCTGCTGGAGTGCAGCGATCTGTTGCTGCTGATCGTTTGCCTGTTGTTGGAGAGCCGTGAGAGCCGTGGATAGACGCAGGGTGTGGTCGGACAAGGAGTTCACCTTGGTGTTGAGCTGATCTACCATGGAACGCAGCTGCACGTTCTCGTGGCGGAGACAATCGATCTCCGTCGAATCTACTCGGTTCTCAGTCATCCTGTCAGGCTGATCAGACTGGATGAAGGAGACGAACAAGGTGAGACGTTTAACAGTTTTATTATTTCTCTGGTCGTATCTCTGTGAGGAAGAAACGGTGACTGAGATGAGAAGCCGGTCACGGCGTCTTCCATATATAGCCTTGCTTGGCTGTGACGTGGAGGGACTCCCCGCGAGGAGCACGCTGGGAGCTACCCACGAGGAGCATGTCGGGAGTTGTGGTCCGAAGGTTAGCCGGGAGATACCTGAGTCCTGACAATATGTGGTTTGACTGAAAAGACCCATTTAACTGTGCAGAGGTTGTTTTCTTCCTCCTCAGGTGAAACTTTGTCTGCAGCTGATCGATAAAAGATATAATTTTTTATGTTTTTGACAACGAATCATTCAGATTTGCTGTTCTAATTTTCTTTAGTTTAATGTAAAATGTGTGTGTGTGTGTGTGTGTGCGTGCGTGCGTGCACGACAAATTGCCCTCAGACACACAAGGCCACCTCTGACCGACAAACATCTTTTTTCACGAGTCCGTATTTCTGATAAAAACATTAAAGTTCATCAGTCTGATGGAAACCTTCTGCAGAGAAGAAGAAGAAAATATCATTTCTATAGCGCCTCTCAAGATAAAAATCACAAGGCGCCTCACAAAAACAAAAAATGTAAAAATATAAAAAATAATTTAGAAAATGGTTAAAATATATTTAAAATGAGCAGAAATAGACAATTGTGATAAAAAAATGTTAAGAAAGAGAGTGAATAGGAAAGAGGGAAATCAGTGGATCCTGAGGAAGGTAGAATAGGTGGGGAGAGCAGAATAAAGAGAGGATGGTGAAGAAGGTCATACAAAAGCCAGCTTGAACAGGTGAGTCTTCGGCTGCTTTTTAAAGGAGACCACTGAGTCCACTGATCTCAGGCTCAGGGGGAGAGAGTTCCAGAGTCTGGGGGCCACAATAGCAAATCAATCAATCAATCAAACTTTATTTCAGACAAGGGATATGTCCATAACAGGAATAAAATAAAAATAAAAAAATTAAAATACAAACACATTCTATTTACAAACCATATAGGCAGTTGTTCCAATGTTTAAAAAGGACTGAGGAGTACCTCGTGTCACTGTAAGATAAAGATGACAGCGCTCTAACAACCGCGTTAGCTGACAAACTCAGTCGGCTGATCTGTCATCTTTGGTCTTTAGCCTGGTGCGCTGCACAACCAGTAGGCTTTGATCACTGGACCTCATGGACCTGCTGGGGGTGTAGGGACTAAGAAGATCCCCAATGTAAGATGGTGCTTGTCCATGTAAGGCGCTATAGACCAGAACCAGGATCTTGAAATGAACCCTGAAGTTGACTGGCAGCCAATGAAGCTGGAGGAGAAGCGGGGTGATGTGGATGTGTTTGGAGGACTTGGTCAGAAGCCGAGCACAGACATTCTGAACCACCTGTAGACGGTTCAGGGAGGTTCTGCTCAGACACGTGAAAAGAGAGTTACAGTAGTTTAAGTGTGAGGAGATGAAGGTGTGGATAACTGTCTCAAGTTCAGAGTGGGACAGAATGGGACTCAGCTTAGCAATGTTCCTGAGATGGAAGAAGGAAGAGCGAACAAGAGAACTGACATGAGAATCCAGGGTGAGAGCTGGGTCAAAGGTCATGCCAAGATTCCTGACGGAAGGTTTGGTGTGAGAAACAAGCTGACCAAGAGAGTCTGACTTTGGGAACCAGCTTGTCTGGGGCACAGATGAGGATCTCAGTCTTATCTTCATTCAGCTGTAGAAAGCTCCCAGCCATCCAGGTTTTAATGGAGTCTAAGCAGGTGTGTAACAGCTGCAGCTTAGACATCTCATGGGGCTTAAAGGAGATGTACAGTTAGATGTCATCTGCATAAAGATGAGGTGAGGACCACCATCCTGTAACAGAAAGTTCATTCTTGCACACCCACTCAGACCTTGGTTGGAGTGTTTAACATCTCTGACAGTTGTTTGTAGCGCAGAACTGTTTCCTGGTTAAAGGATCTGATCACTTTCTGACCTGTGGCAGGTGGCTTTTTATGAACCTCAGTTTGGAGAAAGACAAATCAGTTCTGACCAGGAACTGTGTTTGCATCGTACGAAAACAATCATCATGTCTTAAACATTTCATACATATTTATGTAAATTGTGTTTAATGACTGCAATATTTACAATATTGTTATTGTTCTTGTAGATTTCATATAAAATTCCGACCAGAAAAACACAGTTTGGAATTTCCCAGCCCCAATACACTTGCCCATTTCTGCTGCAAAACAAAAACATTTAAAAAATTTGTAAAACCAAATAAAAAAAGAACCTGGTGAAATTAGAAAAAAAAAAATTAAAACATGGTGTAAAATTTAATTTAATTTCTGTAAATCAGCTTCAAAGATGAAACTAATCGAGGTGGACTCGTTACATGCAAAGTGAGATGTGTCATGCCTTTATTTGATATGATTGTAATAATTATGGTTTATGAATACCCCAATGTCAAATCTCAGAAAATTTGAATATCGAGAAAAAGTTTAATATTTTGGGCTAAAAGTGAGATGAAGGTGTGGAGAACCACTCTAATCAGCTAAAGATCCAAAACAGCAGCAATTGGTTCCTGAGCCTTTAGAAGGTCTCTCAGTCTAAGATGAATTACTGACATAAAATAACTTTTTCACCATATTGTTCACCTGTAGTAGTATCATAAGTATAATTATAACAATATATGTTTAATTAAATAATTATGTCTCCATTTATTTTACTAGTTTAATGTTCAAACCGTTCAAACTTCAAAAACTCGTTAGTGCATTTTCTTGCAGTCTAAAAACCTCCAAACTAAAAAAAATAACTTCATTACCCATAGTCCTCAGCGCCAATGCCCAAGACGTCATTGCGTCAAACAGAAGAAAATTTCAACATGGATGACTTCGTAGCTGTAGAAAAGAGCCCTGTAAGATAGTTTCTACATTATTTTTCTGTCGTTCTTTTCCAGTTAATGGTTATTTGAAGACTTAAGTCGAACACGTCTTTAATTCTTTACTCCAGTGTGTGTTTTATCACTTCATTTACCGCCTGCCTGCTCGTTAAAGCTGTTGAACCGTAAACCTGCCAATTCATTCTCCGCTCGGTGCATTTGCTAGCATTAGCATCGATTATGTGTAGATTAAAACCACAATTGGTTTTAAGGGTTGTGCGATGTTTTTATTGTTTGAATCTGTATTTGTGTTTTGGGTAATGACTCGGAGGTTGATTGTTCATTTATTTATTAACAATAGATGACTTATTGACAAGTCTTCTCCTGACGTGGTGCTAGTTAGTTAGCAGCCTAACTGAATGTGTCTACGAGCTCCAGGAAGATAATTGCGTGTAGTTATTTACACATCTATAAACTGAATTAATAGTGTTGGTTTGGGTGAAGGTAGACTTCAGCTGATATGAAACAGCACTTTCCACAACAAAGCTCTAATACTACATCATACAGAGAAGGTCAACAAAAAGATGGATGCAGGATAAAATCTTAGTTTGAATCTTTTATTAATAGTTAAACGTGTGTGCATGCATCATTTCTTTAATGACCGTTTTTATTTTTAAAAACCAGTACTGCTTGTTTTTCAGTGATGCAGCATTTTCATATATATATATATATATATTTATCTCACAGGAAGAAATGCCGTCAGTCCTGAGCTCCAGACCTCAGACCGGTCTGTCCTTTTTGGCACCAGAACCAGAAGACCTGGAGGACCTTTATACCAGATACAAGGTCTCGTCTTCATGTCTTTGTCTTCAATGTTGTAGTTGTAGAAAGTTAGTTGTCTCTTAAATATGTGGCTGGAATACAACAAGTGTCATAATCAAGGTTAACTTTTGCTCAAAATGTGAACGACATCTGGAATGGGCTGGGCTCTTCTATCTCCAAAACTACATCCCCTAAAAATCTGCTTTATTTATTTATTAGATCCATCTTCGTTAAAGCTTCTTTCCGGAGTATTTCTCTTATCCGATGGCACCATCTAGTGGCTGACAAGCATATCACACACAAAAATCTGTCGCTCTATTTTTTAAGATGGCAACTTCATGTTTCTGTTTATAAATGTGCTTCTGTAGCCGACAAACGGAGCTAAAACACGTTGTTTTACGAGTATTATTCTCATGTCATGTTGTGTTCTTGTATATTTATATTTTAGAGACTTACTTGTCCATGAAAAGTGCATCAACTCTGCATGAGCCGAAGTACTTCCTTAAATATGAAACAAGTAAGCGGTAGTCTAATGCTATTGGTTAGTTCTGGTTGGCGCTCAGCTTCCTATTACACGAGCTCTGTGGGGCAGGGGGCGTGCTTAGCAACAAAAAAAAGACGTATTGCTTACATTATATCACAGTAGATGATGAGATAATCACTTTTATGGATTTCTGACAAATCATACATCATTTCTGAAAGGAGAAAACTCCAGAAAGCAGCTTTAAGTAATTTGTTAAAATAAAAAATGTAAAAAATAATTTAAATAAAAAACAATCCTAAAAGTATATTAAACATCAAGTTAAAATGGTGTTTGCTCACTTTCACTATTCCAATTTTTGGAATGTGTGGTTGTTCACTTTATAACTGATGAGATTGTAAGATTTTTAACTCTCCAGTGTGAATGGTTCACGGCCCCAAAGTGGCCCGCATGCGCAGAAGAATACAAGAAGTCACACACACAACATGCTCTGTGGAGCTGGTGGAGCTGTGACGTGAAAAACTTCACTGACAGTTCATCCACAATTTCAGGATCACACCTGTCAAGTCTCCCATTCTGGCCTGGAAACAGTTTTAAAACCTAAAATCTTTTTTACTCCTTATTCCTGCCATCTTCCTGTGATGGTATATTCCCTGAGAATGTTCCCGCATTAAGTTAATTCAAGGAGAACACACACACACACTCTCTCACTGAGACCGGAGAGATGCTTCCCTCCAGCAGCATCCCCCTCCTATTCTCATGCTCTTCTGTATTTTATTTCCAAACTTTTACAAGATGTCCAGACAGACCTTTGAATGCTTCTGTCGGCACCTCTCAGGAATGTCAACACTCGATGTTCACCTCCACTGACTCAGACTGTCACAAATATTTAGATATGGGCTGCATGTGGGAAAAAATGGATTTGATGAAGTTTTGCCTGCAGTGTGAACTTAGCCAAGAGAAATACTCTGAATAAAACTTACAAAAGAATTTTTTAAGTATCCTGTTTAGCAGATGTGGTGTATATGGTTACCAACTGAGATTCCTGATGATTCAAATGCTCAAGCAGAAACAAACTCTACATTTCTGTCTAGTCAGTCGTTCCTTCTGTCTCAAAACAAACAATTCTGGTTTGAACTTTGTTCTCTAAGGAACAAAAGTTCTGTTTTCAGATTCACTAAAGAAAAAGTAACGTAACTGCATCAAAACAGTTAATTTGATTGCATCACAGCAAAATGACACTGATATATAAGAAAATACAAGTTCTGCAGCAAATCAAGCGATAAAAACATCTTAGTTCTCACTGAGGAGCAGAGTTTCTGTTGCCAGAAGTTATTTTACACATAAAGACAGTCCAGTATTTTGTAAAAACATGTAATCAGTTACAACCTGATGAAATCCCTCTAACAGCAGGAAATCAGACCAGTTCTGTGTCGGGTTGTCACACATCTTTGGCTGCATGTTTGCAGAAGCTACAGCAGGAGCTGGAGTTCCTGGAGGTCCAGGAAGAGTACATCAAAGATGAACAGAAGAACCTGAAGAAGGAGTTCCTGCATGCTCAGGAAGAGGTGAAGAGGATACAGAGCATCCCTCTTGTCATTGGCCAGTTCCTGGAGGCCGTGGACCAGAACACAGCTATTGTTGGCTCCACTACAGGTAAAGATGGAGAGGTTTTCTTCTCATCTTCTGTCTGTTCTGAGTGTTACCTGAGTCTGATGATTATGATGATGTGGATTCAGCAGGTGATCGCTCACTGTACTAAACTACTTCAAAGGGTGTAAGGTCTGAAATCAGCAGTAGAACAATCACATTTATTTTTAGGAGACAAGGAATTAAAGTAACAGCTTTGAAGGTTTATGTGAGTAAAGGGTTATTTCTGTTTCACCTCTCAAATAAAAATAACTTTTGCCATAAAAATATGTGAAAGGGTTTAAAAGAAGAGAAGAAAATCAGTTGGAAGTAAGTTTGACACAAGTTTAAGTTGCTTTTTAAGAGAATTCCTATATGTCGGGGGGAGCATTCCAGAGATTTGGGGCAGTAGATGCAAATATTCCTTAGCCTTTCACTGGGAACGCTGCACTATCAGCAAGCTTTAATCCTGGGACCTCAAGGACCTGCTGGGAAAGTAAAGCTAGAAAAGCTCTTTGATACATACTGTGAAAACCAAGACTTTAAACCTGACGTGAGGGTTTAAAGGGGGCTATGTAAAAGTAGCTGAATATTAATTTGGATTATTATGAAAAAATTACTTTTGAAAAAAAAAAAACATATTAATAAAGACATTTTAGAAAAAGAATGACAAATATTTCATAATACCAAGCTTAGATTTTACATAACATTCTGTTATTCCATCATTTCATTGTCAGATTACATGATTGTCTAGTATTTCTTTATGTAGATATTTATTTCGTAATGTTTTATTTGTTTATTGAATTTTGAATACTTTTGAGTTCCATACAACAGTCTGAATCCAGCAGTTCCTCTCTCTGCCTGTAGGGGTCTCAAAGGTTCATAAAATGCCACAATCAAATCACCTTTCCACAGATATTTATTATTTAGTAAAGATGTTTTAATTTATTCCAGCAAGCTTTAATCTGTCTGATTGAGATGATCTTTTGTTTTGTCTGATCCACATGTTATATTATAAACTATGTTTCTTTAGTTTAGACATTCATTGAAACAAAGAGTAAATCAGATGTTCTTTTTCCTTTGTGAGATCTGTGCTCATAAAAAGGGAAATGGGTTATTTATGGGGCTAAATTAAAGCATCTTTAACTATTTAACCATGTTTGCTTCAGGAACTTGGGGAATGTTGACGCAAATTGCTACCAGGTGTCTTTTTTTAATATTCTGATTAAGAACCACTGAATTAAAAGGGCAGATGTAATAAAACTTGCATCTTACAAGTGTAGAAGAAGACAAACTCACATTAAGCGTGCTTAGTTTGGGATGAAACCATTGTTATAAATAAAGCAGCAGATGTGGTTTAAACATTTGCTCGTGTTCTGGTTTTCAGCGTTTTTAGAGAAACTCTGAGGATTTGTAGTTTTTGCTGTAAACTTGAATTTTTCAGCATTTGGGACACGCTGTGAATCGTTGATGATGCTGTTCTTGGGTTCTGCCTCCTCTTATTCACCATTTTTGTCTCTTCAGGGTCCAACTACTACGTACGCATCCTGAGCACGATTGACCGAGAGCTGCTGAAGCCCAACGCCTCGGTGGCTCTTCACAAACACAGCAACGCTCTGGTGGACGTCCTTCCTCCTGAGGCCGACAGCAGCATCATGATGCTGACCTCAGGTATGCTCCTTCCTGGCTCCACCCACAGCAGCTTTTTCTGTCTGACTCCAACAGTTTGATGCTGTTCTCTGCAGACCAGAAGCCTGATGTGATGTACGCCGACATCGGTGGGATGGACATTCAGAAGCAGGAAGTCAGAGAGGCGGTGGAGCTGCCCCTCACACACTTTGAGCTCTACAAGCAGGTTGATGTCCAACAGTCTGAACCACCTTTGTTACCAAACACTTTGTTTCTGAAACACTTTGACCCGGACGACCAAAGTGTTGTTTACTAAAACCAAACATAAAACAAGCAAAGGACTAGTCAAAGCTACAGCTAATGATCAGATAAATAAATTCATAATCAACATCTCCTCTGGGTCGAGGGTGGGGTGTTTTTTATCTTCTGATCTCAGATCTGCTTTGACTCTTCTGTCTTTAACGATAATAAGATGTCCTTTATTACTGAGCATTAAGATCGGCGTTAATCCAATAAGTTTTCACTTCTGGTTCTGTTCATCAGATTGGCATCGACCCGCCTAGGGGCGTGCTGATGTACGGACCTCCAGGCTGTGGGAAAACCATGTTGGCCAAAGCTGTGGCACATCACACCACAGGTGAGACGTTCATCACTAAAGGTAAAGACGGACATCAGGAGACACGTCATCAGGCTGATTAGAGGAACGGCTTCATACCGCTTATCTTTAGCATGATGGCTGGATGGAAACGGGTCATGTGAAGGACTAAAGATGTGTCAGGTCTGAACTCTCCTGAACCAGAACTGTGGATGTGATCGTTCATTCTTCAGCTCCTTAACTAATTGACAGGTTTTCAACCATCAACTGTTTGACAATGGAGCTAAAATTGAGTTCTCTGTCAGTCTGTCACCTCCAGTATCTGTCTCTGTCTCGCATCTCTGAGGCCATTCTGGCTCACTCCTTGAGTTAGACGCCTCTTTATACTTGTAAGATTTACAGGTCAAAGTTCAGAGGCTGAACAAACAAAAATATATTAAATGTTCTACAAAAAAGAAAACCTAAATGAGAAAACAGCCTAACGCCAGGATCACATCAGCTGCGAAGCGTATCGCTGCCCGTTGCTCCTTTGTGCACATCAGGTAAGAATTTTCGACGAGCGCTTCGCTTACGCCTACTGTTTTCCAAACCCCCCTACCCCATCCCCTTGGGGTGTGTGTGTGTGTGTGTGTGTGTGTGTGTGTGTGTGTGTGTGTGTGTGTGTGCGTGTGTGTGTTCATTTCCATCTCTAGTCTGATCACATTTATTCAATCGCAGTGTTTTATTTAGAAAAATGTCTATTCTGTTGAATTTATCAGCCTGCGTCTTCTGTTTTGGTTCGACTTCCTGCCAGAATTGATGCGGCTCACGAGAAAATTAGAGCACATGCCGAAACAATTGCTGCACAGCGCAAGCTTTCGCGGCGCTTCGCAGCTGTTGCGACCGAGACTGTAGGTTAACAAGGGCGCTGAATAGAAGCGCTCCTCGTTCTGCGTCTGATGTGATCCAAGGGTAAAGGTCCATAGAGCTGTTGGTCCAGAACCGCTCTGGCTGCTGGGAAGGAAACTGGACAGAAGTAACCTAAAGGATCTAAAACAAAACTAGAATAAACACCTCTGTGGTCAATTTTCAAACATGAAACAAATTCCTTTAATGCCAAATTCTTTTATTTTTCACTGAGGATCTGTTTGTAGGTCGGGACGTCCTAACTCCTTTTCTGTCCTGGTCATCTCAGCGGCGTTCATCCGAGTGGTGGGCTCAGAGTTCGTCCAGAAGTACCTCGGTGAAGGTCCTCGTATGGTGCGGGACGTCTTCCGGCTGGCCAAGGAGAACGCTCCTGCCATCATCTTC
Organism: Nothobranchius furzeri; assembly: GCF_043380555.1. Taxonomy (NCBI): domain Eukaryota; kingdom Metazoa; phylum Chordata; class Actinopteri; order Cyprinodontiformes; family Nothobranchiidae; genus Nothobranchius; species Nothobranchius furzeri. The sequence continues at coordinate 60,192,198 of NC_091745.1, read as the reverse complement.
ATCGATGAGATCGACGCTATCGCCACTAAGCGTTTCGATGCTCAGACTGGAGGTGAGAGGGAACTTCCTGTCCTGCCTGGTTTTTCCCTGACGAAGTCGTTCTAAAAGCAGCAACGTGGTGAATTATTTACGCTTCTATGTTTTCTCTGCAGCTGACAGAGAAGTGCAGAGAATTTTACTGGAGTTGCTGAACCAGATGGATGGCTTTGATCAGAACGTCAATGTGAAGGTACGTTCACCTGCTTGTCTGCATTCCCAAGTGACCAACACGGTAGGATTTGCAGACGGAGAGTGAGCCGTGAGGTCCGGTCAGCCGTGTAAAGTTTAATAAACCACACGTTTATTTTCCGTGCTGCCGTTTATTGCCATTCAGAACTCCCTCTCCTTCCGCCTTCCCGCCTCTCACAGGGCCTCGCTATAGAACAAAAAACTAATCTCGTGATAAAACAAGAAACGAGAAACTCCCTGAAAATATACATTTACAGTGAGTTAATCTCACTCTTTTCTAAACAGATTTTATTTTTCATTTTTAAAACTTTTTGCTTAAACATAGTCATACAAACTGTAACATCAAAACAAAGGAATATTTTACAAGTGAATATGCGTACATAGTGCAAGTTTTTTTGTTTTTATTGGCACCACACACCCTCATCTAGTGCTCTTAGATGTGCAAGAGAAGATGCACCCTTTTTTGTTAAACAGTCAGCAAGTTGTGACTTTGCATCTGCCCAACGCGCCTCTAATTTTGCTGGACTGTATGAGTTCTTTAATACCACTCATTTCTAATCTAAGTCTCTTTACTGTGACTTGTTTTGTAGATTTGAGAGCATCAAACAGTGAGTGGTTATCAGTGACACAGATAATGGGCAACATGTTCAGATTAGCTTTACCGGCAGTAAGTTCAGAATAGAGTGAGGTTAAAAACATGGCATTATCAATACCATCTGACATGGCAAGAGTTTCTCCTGCTAGTGTACTTCTTACAACACGTCTGATTTTCTTAGACTGCCAAAACAGAGGAGAGAATCTTCCAGTTTTCCCCATTAAAGCAATGAAAACCCCTCCCTGTGGGCCTCCATCCGGTAGGTTGCCCAGCGATGCATCACTGAAGACAACCAAGCACAAATCGTCACTGTTATCAATGTGTTGAAACTTCATTGTGACCTTCTCTGACTTGAGTTTCCGAATCACTTTGTTCACCTCATGTATGGACTGAACATGAGCATTTTTAATGTTGGATGCCAAGCTACAAATATCAAACATAACATCTGGTCTCGTTTGTTTAGCAACCCATAAAACCTGTCCTATTTTGGATCTGAGCTGTTCTCTCTCTGTCTGATCTAGTGGGTTGTCTCTCTGAGTGGCACGTACTGCTTGTAACTGAACAGGTTGTAAGTTGTCTATGCAGCTGTGCTGATGCACCTGTATAAAGTTTCTCACAGTAGAAATGTCCATACCTACATATGGGAAGCTCTCATGTTCTTCACGTCCCACATGGAAAGTAGACTTGAGTACAGGAATAACATTATGTTTATGTATTTAGCAGACGCTTTTGTCCAAAGCGACTTACAAGTGATAATCGGCATGTTGCCCTTGAGGCTAACAACAACAACTTGACATCAATCATGGAGAGGAGGGAACAAGGAGTGGACAGTAGAGAGGGGGGACGGGTGCAGGGAGGGTGCTAGTTAAGAAGATGCTCTCTGAAGAGCAGGGTCTTCAGGAGTTTCTTGAAAATTGAAAAGGAAGCCGCTGTTCTGGTAGTGCTTGGAAGGTCATTCCACATTTGTGGAACGATGCATGAGAAGAGTCTGGATTGTCCTGAGCGTGATGTAGGCACTGCTAGCCGACGATCCTGTGATGACCGGAGCGGCCGGGCAGAGACGTAAGCCTTTGCAAGAGGATTCAGGTAGATGGGAGCCATACCATCTCGGATTTTGTATGCTAGTGTTAGCAATTTGAATTTGATGCGTGCTGCTAGCGGTAGCCAGTGGAGCTCAATGAACAGAGGGGTGACGTGTGCTCTTTTTGGCTGATTGAAGACCAGACGTGCCGCTGCGTTCTGGACCATTTGAAGAGGTCTCACAGTACAGCCTGGAAGTCCAGTTAGAAGGGCATTGCAGTAATCGAGGCAGGAGATGACAGTAGATTGCACCAGGAGCTGGGTGGCATGTTGTGTTGGTTATGGTCTGATCTTTCATATGTTATACAGCGCAAAGCGGCATTACTCTCAAACTGTTCTGATCCTGCCCAAAAAAATCATCAACATGACATGCCAGTACACCTGTTATTTCAGCCTGCTCATTCTGCCAGTAGAACACTGCAGGATCAACTTGTGATATTTTACCACCAGTGTTTAACAGGATTTCCTTAACTTTGTTATACCGGTAGAGAGAAGCGTCTGCAAGTCCATAGACACATTTCTTTAGCTTCCACAAAACATTTTTTACACAAGCTTCACGAGGTGGATGAACGTGAATGTTCCTGGAGAGTTCCATTCCCTGTAAGAAGGCAGATTTAATGTCCATGGAATGAACTTTCCACTTGTTTTGACAGATCACCGCTAGCAACAACCTGAGCAACTCTGAGGCACATGTGGGAGAATCCTTTTGTAACTCATGAATATTAACCTCTTCAAAGCCCCTCGCCACGAGACGCGCTTTGGGGACAATGCCATCAACTGTTTCTTTCAGTGTACAGACCCATCTTGTAGAAATACATTTCTGGCCGTTGTTTGTAACGTCTTCATAAACATTGTTACTTCCCCAGTTTTCCAACTCTTGCTGTTTAGCAGCATCAAAAGAAATGTCTTTGCTGATCAATACATCAGCATCTGTACCTTCAACTTCAGTGTGCAGATTGTTAACCTGAGACATATCTAAAGCTTGTTTTTGTCTCTCACTGTTAGCTGGTGCAATATACTGGACATTGTACCAGTTTTTGTATTGTCCCTTTGCCGTTCCTGCTCTGCCTAAAACTCCTGCTGTGCATTGAGCACCATCATCTGTGTTTGTAAATGGGATCATCTGAGCTGCTCTTAGCATTGCATCAGTATGAGATCCAGTACTTGTTACATCACTCTCTGGTTCGTTATGTATGTCTCCTTGGTTGTGTGTCTCATCTGTTTCTATATTTTTAGTGAGTTCTTCTCCCCTGTTCCTACTCAGGTCATCATCTGCACTATCGATCATCTCTGAGCCATTTCCTTTTCAATATTTTCAACATGAACAGTAAGCTTTACATGTTTGTCTTCATCTTGAATGTTCACTTTGCGTAGTCAGGACTGGTGTGCCCTAACTAGAATCCCATCCTGACCAATCGCCACACCTGGGCCTTTCCTTTCAGGACTGTCTACTCGTTTGTAGTACACTTTATCTCCTGTCTCATACTTTTCATCTGTTGGTCTGAGTTGTTTATGTAGTGCTCCTCTTCTTATTCTCTCTGAACATTCCACCTCTGTGGAAGCTATTCTAGAAGCATGTCATGTTTTTAGGTGTTGTCCTACTCTAGAAGTCATGGAAATGCTCTCTAGAGCGGGTGGTTTATCTACCAACACAGAGGGTAGATTGGGATTTTGTCCAAATACAAGTTGGTATGGGCTATAACCATGTACATTTATCATACAATTTTTGGCCATAATAGCCCAGTCTAAAGCAGTTTGCCAAGTATAGTCATTTTCTTTTCTTTTTTTTTTTACCTTCAGAAGGATCTCCGTTAATGTCATGTTGTGCCTCTCTAGTAAACCGTTACTCCAAGGACTGTATCCCGCTGTGGTTTTTGTCTCTATGTTGAACTTTTCCGCTATGTCTCTGATTTCTTCTTTGTTGAATTCTCCACCGTTGTCTGTGTAGATCTGTTTGGGTGCACCATGGATGCTTATCCATTAGTGGATGAAAGAGTTGACAATCTCTGCAGGTTTCTTACTTCTTACAATGCTTCCAGAACTGAAGCATGTGAAGTGATCGATGTGTAGGTACCATACTCCCGGTTCCAGCTCATACAGATCCATCGCCACAGTCTCATTGTACTCTGAGGCCAAGGGCTGACCAACAGCAGGCTTGGGCTTAGTCTTGGTGTGTTTTTGACATATTTCACAGTCACGAACGATCTCCTGCAGAATGACTGAACAATCTTTATCCTTGTTTCCAGAGCTTTGGATTAGTCTTTGTAACCAGCCAGCAGATGCATGGCCGAACTGTTTGTGTAGCTTCAGTAGGACTTTGTTTTTCTTTCCCTGACATCTCTGCTGTGACCATAAGCACTTCACCTTCATTGTTTCTCACTTTTGCATCATTATCATCCCTAATGTCCACACAGTAGTGTCCGGAAGTAGTTAGCTCAAGAGGCACTTGCTGCTTGAACATGACAACTTTGTCATTTTCCATGCCCAGGACTGTCCCTGCTCTTTTTAGTGACATCTTGCTCAGAAGCAGGGGAACATCAACTGGAACAACCTCACTTTCAATGTGACATTTTGTTTGGCCTATTTTAGCTGGAATCTTAATCTTTTTTGTTGGAGAACACTACTTGGCCATCTCCAAATCTGAAAGACTTGCAGCTTGGAGGTTCTATGTTTAGTAGCTTGTGAATCTGGTTTTCACTGAGATCATTTACATAACTTTCCAGCCACTTCTCACCACAAACAGTTCTTGTGCATGCAGTATCAATAATGGCTGATCCCCGTGCTTCGGTTAGAAAAATCTCACAGTCTGCTATAGCCTCTTTAGTGAACAACGTAATGTTGCATTCTTCTACGTCTTTGTCTTCTGTCAATTTTACATCATTTTTCCGATGAGGACAGTCTAGCTCAATGGTACGTACTTTGGCAGATAGCGCATTTAGTGCACTTCCCGTATCTATCTAGAGGATTTGTACCTTGTTGTGGGTGTCGTGTTCCATTCTGTGGTGGGCAATTACTCCGTTTGAACTTGTTGGTTGACTTTTGTTCCGTGTAGAAAACTGCACTTTGCGTATCACAGCCAATGCTTGTGTGGCAAGGTGGAGTAACGAGGGCCCGGGCGGGATTCGATCCCCAGACTCCCGGGTGAGAGTCATACGCTCTAACCAGTCAGCCAAAGGGACATCCCTTTTTTTTTTTATCAGGAATTTATTCAAGATGTTCAGGGTTTTCAGAACAGTTACAACCAAACATTTTGTTTCATGTTCCCAGTTAACAGGCTTTTCTTCACACCATCTTCTCTGTAACCTGCATTAAACCAGTTTAACAGACCCACTTCAGTTTTCTGAACTTTTAAACTTGTGGAAAAAAATAAAAAAATCCACAAACATACAAACAAGATTAGATTTCTATAACATGTAACATGTTTCAACAGAACAGAAACTCATTCACAAACGCAGGACAGAAACAACTTAAGACTTTAGTACTCCTCTCCCTCATCTTCCTCCCCAACGCTGTCAGTGCCCACTTCCTCGTAGTCCTTCTTCAGGGCAGCCATATCCTCCCTGGCCTCAGAGAACTCCCCTTCCTCCATCCCCTCTCCCACGTACCAGTGGATGAAGGCCCTCTTGGCGTACATCAAATCGAACTTGTGGTCCAGTCGAGCCCAGGCCTCAGCGATGGCAGTTGTGCTGCTAAGCATGCACACAGCTCTCTGCACCTTTGCCAGGTCTCCTCCAGGAACCACTGTAGGGGGCTGGTAGTTGATGCCCACCTTGAAGCCAGTGGGAAACCAATCCACAAACTGGATGCTTTGTTTCGTCTTGATTGTGGCGATGGCCGAATTGACATCCTTGGGGACAACATCTCCTCTGTACAAGAGGCAGCAGGCCATGTATTTACCATGACGTGGGTCGCATTTCACCATCTGATTGGCTGGCTCAAAGCAGGCACTGGTGATGTCAACCACTGACAGTTGCTCGTGATAGGCCTTCTCTGCTGAGATAACGGGGGCATAGGTAGCCAGAGGGAAGTGGATACGAGGGTAGGGCACCAGGTTGGTCTGGAACTCTGTCAGGTCCACGTTCAAGGCCCCATCAAAGCGCAGGGAGGCAGTGATGGAGGACACGATTTGTCCAATCAGCCTGTTCAGGTTGGTGTAGGTAGGACGCTCGATGTCCAGGTTCCTGCGGCAGATGTCATAGATGGCCTCATTGTCCACCATGAAGGCACAGTCTGAGTGCTCCAGGGTGGTGTGGGTGGTGAGGATGGAGTTGTAAGGTTCCACCACAGCCGTGGACACCTGAGGAGCTGGATAAACTGCAAACTCCAGCTTTGACTTCTTGCCGTAGTCAACAGACAGACGCTCCATCAGCAGAGAGGTGAAGCCAGAACCAGTCCCCCCTCCGAAGGAGTGGAAGATGAGGAAACCCTGGAGACCTGTGCACTGGTCAGCCAGCTTGCGGGTTCGGTCCAAAACCAAGTTAATGATCTCCTTCCCGATTGTGTAGTGACCACGGGCGTAGTTGTTTGCAGCATCTTCCTTTCCAGTGATGAGCTGCTCTGGGTGGAAGAGCTGCCGATAGGTTCCTGTACGAACCTCATCAATGACTGTTGGCTCCAGGTCCACAAAGATGGCTCTGGGAACATGTTTCCCTGAACCGGTCTCACTGAAGAAGGTGTTAAAGGAGTCATCTCCCCCTCCAACGCTCTTGTCGCTGGGCATTTGCCCATCGGGCTGTATACCATGCTCCAGGCAGTAGAGTTCCCAGCATGCGTTGCCACATTTGGCGTTGTTGGCAGGATCCATGTAATACTGTCAAGTAGGTCCATGGATGTGAAGTTTGTGGCACCCTGTGCGGGAGCACGAGGACGTGCTTTTGGAAAGAGGGGGGAAGATGTGACAGTGTGAGCATCCTGTCACAGTGTCCCGATTGATCATGCGCCCTGGCTACTTGGCCAAGGGGATGTCCCTTTGGCTGACTGGTTAGAGCGTATGACTCTCACCCGGGAGTCTGGGTATCGAATCCCGCCCGGGCCCTCGTTTCTCCACCTTGCCACACTTGTCCCAATGGATTTTCCTCCAAAAATCCGCTTCAGTGCTGATTTAATCCGTGCACGCCGTAAGTGCTAGCTGTCTGTTCTTCTCCTCGAGACAGGCTGTGTCCAGGAGCTTGAACGCTAGTACAGCATCAGGTAGAGTCATATCATACTTTTTTATACGGTTGTATCTTTGTTCAAACTCTATAATGTAGTCCGCCATTGACATTGCACCGTCTTTAGATATCGAGTCAAAGTGAGAATATGCTTCATAAGCTCGATCTTTTTCTTCTCTCAGGAAAACGGTGTCCCAATTTTGTAAGCAAGGTTTCCACACCGTCATCTTTAAGATCCTCTGTGGATATCTCTGAAGCAGTCTCTCTGGCTCGTCCTTGTTTCTCGCTTGTTTCTTCTTTTCCAGATCCATAAAAAGTTTCCACATACTACATTTTTCCAGCATTCGTACGGCCCGGTTTCGTCGAGTTTAGACGGCGTTCTATAGTTGGAAACCATCTGCTACCATGTAAAGTTTAATAAACCATACGTGTATTTTTCAGTGCCGCCGTTTATTGCCATTCAGAACTCCCTCTCCTTCCAACTTCCTGCCTCTCACTGGGCCTCGCTGTAGAACAAAAAACAAATCTCGCGATAAAACAAGAAACGAGAAACTCCCTGAAAATATACATTTACAGCGAGTTAACAAGCCGCTCACTCTGTCATCCAGCTGCCTTGTGCTGTCACTCAGCTCCAGCTTAAATGGACTTTTTGCCTCAGAGCTGTTTCTGCTGCAGCTCGGCTCTGAAAAGACACGACGACAGGTTTCCTTCATACAGACGATCCGGTCATAAAAATAAACATCTTTTTAAATTTTTTAAAAGGACGCTGCTTCTGAAACAGATTCTTTCATCACAAAACACGGTCGCTTCGACTACATGGAGTTCTGACCCGACTTAAAATTTTCAAACATGGCACTCACAACATTTTCATTGGGTTGTTGGTGACTCCGCCTCTAGCTCCTGATGAAACTAAAGAGTTGGTGTCGTATTAAAGCCTGGCTGACACAGAACCAGAGAAAGTGGGTTAACGCTAGAGATCAGGAGTTTCATCATACTGAACATATCGATACACACTGACTCGATCAGGACCCTGACTGATATCTGAAACCAAACCGGAGCTTCTATACTTTAAATCCTAACGTGAACGTAACAAAAGAATTCAAAGTAAAAACTTGTATTTTTAAATGTAAGTAAAGTTTGTGTTTTTAGAATAATTGAAACTTTGATTCAATGTAGACAAATGCTTGGGAACCCAACACGTCTATTAAAACATTTCTCATCTAGTTGCGTTTGCCGCCATAATGACTCCTCCCATCTGTTCAGGTGATCATGGCCACCAATCGAGCCGACACTCTGGACCCTGCCCTGCTCCGTCCCGGCCGTCTGGACAGGAAGATTGAGTTCCCGCTGCCTGACCGCAGACAGAAGCGTCTCATTTTCTCCACCATCACCAGCAAGATGAACCTCTCTGAGGAGGTGGACCTGGAGGACTGTATCCTTGTGTTCCAGAGGTGTTGGGATTAAGCTGTAGGAGTTTTCTGTCCCACTCTGCAAACACAGCATCAGGTTCTGCCAACAAAATCTTGTTAGAGCTTTCTGTCACACTTCTCAGCAGATCGTTCTCACCCAGAAAGCACTTACAGGATTCTCGTGCCTCTTCTTTCATCATTCTGGGTAGAGTGGGTTAAAAGTAATAAATTGGGACTAGGGTTGTGGACTAGGGTTGTCACGGTGTGAAAATTTAACATCACGGTTATTGTGACCAAAATTATCATGGTTTTTGGTATTATCTAGGTATTTTTTAAAACGTGTTACATTTTCACACAAAATGTAGCACCTATGCTGCAAACAGGATAGCCATCTTCTATCAACTGTTCCTCGGCATTCTTCAAATATCCAAAAAATGCCCGTACTTCCGACTTTGTCTTCTTTGAGGGATAATAAATGTCCTGAGCGCTGCCGTCTCCTCCTTTGGCCATTATTTCAGCTTTAGCTTCAAGAAAGTTTTGGTTGTAAACAACAAAGTGTGCATGTGCCGCCAGCAACTTCAGCAGATGATACGGTGGCTAGTAAGGGTCACTGCGTCTACACCGCAGCCACTGTAATCCACCGAGATAATATTTTTTTTTAAAACAAGACGGTTATTATTATTGTCAGCCTTTTTACCGGGGTTTACTGCTACACCGGTTACCATGACAACCCTAATTGGGACCCTTTATCCTAGTTTACATGGATATTAGACCGAACCCTCAAATGAAGTGCGTTCCACTCCGGTTAAGTTGGTGGCGACATGCGCCCTTTTGTGTCTGCGTACTTTCAGTTAGCTTATGAGGATTAGTGTCAGAAGCTGATACTTTGTGTGTGATGGACAAATTCTTGACATTTTGTGTTGTCACCAATGAGATGTTAAAGGCGTGTGTGTGTTTTCATTTCACACACTGATGAAGTGACTGAGGATTTAAACAGGACAATTAATTCTTAGTCTGTTTTCCTTTAACTTCAGTCCATCATTTGATGTTAAAGTAACACTTATCCTTCGTTCACACTGCAGGCCTTGATGCTCAATTCCGATTTTTTTTTTTTTTTTGAGTAATCCCATTTTTTTGTGTGGCTGTTCACACTATGACTGAAATGCAACACCAAACTCTCTCCAGTGTGAACTCTTCACGGCCCCACACTGACCCGCATGCGCAGAAGACAAGAAGTCACACTCAGCGGAGCCAAAACCAGGAGAGGCGGAGTTGTGATGTGAAGTTTTCACTGACAGTTTATCCACAGGATCAGGATTACACCTGTTAATTCTTCCGTTTTGGGCTGGAAACTGTTTTACAAACCGTAAACTATTTTACTCCTTGTTTCCACCATCTTCCTGAAATATTATTCACCGAAAATGTTCCGGTATTAATTTATTGACGGTGAATCCCCTCTCGTGGAGGCACCCTTCCCTCCCTTCACAGAGACCGGTGAAATGCTTTGCTTCGCTCCAGCAGCACCTCCCACTCCCGTTCTCATGCTCTCCTGTATGTTTAATACCAAAACTTAAAACATGATGTCCAGACAGACTCCTGAACCCTTCTGTCAGCACTTCTCCTCAGGAACATCAACACACGACACTCACCTCCGCTGACTCAGTTACGTAGGAGGCGGATTTTATGCGACATGACCGTTCAGACTGCAGTCGCTTTCAAATACATCAGATATGTATCAGAATCAGTAACACATATTCAAGTGACACGGATCGCATTTTAAAAAATTGGATCTGTGCATTCAGACTGTCATAAAAAAAATCAGATATGGGTCGCATTTGGGGGAAAAAGCTGATTTGATGCGCTTTAGCCTGCAGTGTGAACTTAGCCTAAATAACTTTTTAAACTTTAAGCTAGTGCCTTAACATTGGTCTCAGGGATTGTTGCATTACAAACTTCACCAGTACCAGTATTTAACACCACTCTGCAGCCCTCTGCTGACCAAAAATCACAATTAACAGTTTTTTGGATTGGGTAGGTGCCCAATTGGGGGTGCTCTTTACCCGTTTACGGCTGTTAGCTGTTATGCTAGCAGTTAGCCTTTTCAGTTCACTGACTGTCAATAAAAAGCACAGGAAGAAGAAAAAGATGCTTGCTTTTCTGTTGGCATCATGACGGAGCCTGGACGTAAAAGCAAGAGAGTAATGTCTTTGGAGGTAAAACAGAGCTAAAACCAGAGTGAACAAACAGTGTGGCCTACACTAGTTTGAGGGAGCTAAACGAGGCTACTTAATCACGGACTGGTGGTGACCTAGCTTTGTTGCTACTGGACTTGCAAGTAATAATATTTTTGTCCAACAGTGTGGATCTGTTTACTTCTTGGTTTATTTTAGTATTACATTTTCTTTAGTTCTTCATTGTACCCAAGGCGACAAAGGTTTGGTGTTGCCTTTGCTGACATGTTTTGACGTTCACTGCCGCCTTCGTCACAGCAACTGCCGGATGTTGATGGCGTCCCTTCCTTTTATCCGTGGGCAGCAGAGGACGATATCATCCTCTGCTGCCTGCATCTTCTCCACTGATCACCGTGTCCCGTGAGTGGTCCAGCGTGTAAACTCCTTAATCCCTGTTCGTGGTCCTGGGTCCACGTCTCCTTATCTCAGTTGCTTCTTTGATCTATCTTGAATTTCTGTTGCTGTGTTTATGACCGTGTGTTATCCCAGTCCACTATATGATTTTTTCTTGTACAGTCATGGATGATTTTTATATTGTGCTTTCTGCTTCTTGTTTTGTTGCTCTTGTGTGTCTTGGACTTGTTTTTTTCTCACACTTATTTTGCTCTATTTTTCGTGTGTTGAGTTGGTGTCCTGTTTCTCCTGTGTATGTTTTATTGCAAAGTTTGTATTATTCTGTTTTCTGTGTTTGTAATCTGTAAGTTCTGTATTTCTTTTGTTTTGGTTCATCATTTCTTTTTGTTCTTACTTGTTCCTTTGTTTCCTTTTGTTAATTGCCCATGTTGGGTACCCACAGGTTTCTAAAGCATTTTGTATGTTTTGGTCCTCTTGTCTGCGAAACATGTCAACAAAGGTAACAACAAACCCTTATCAGGAAA